>NC_064857.1:55104071-55224071 GCF_024139225.1 Suncus etruscus
CCAGAGGTGTGTATGCAGCATGAAACCAGAGGTAGCGAGTGGTCCAAACATCCCCACAGAAAACAAAATGTGCCAAGGAGCTCTCAGAACCTGTGAAGGGGCACAGTTCAGCACCAGGGGGGTGGGACCAGTAACCCAGAAAGGCTGGGTATATGCTAGACTCTAGCCAGAAGGCTGATTTTCATCAGATAATTGTGGCTTCCACCTGGAAGTTAAAGGATTAACATGAGAACTCAAAAGACAGGCCAGAGCGAAAGCACAGCTGTAGGGCGTTTGCCTTGTACACAGCTGACCCAGGATGGACCTAGGTTTTATCTCGGGCATCCCATATGGTCCCCCAAGGCAAGAGTGATTTCTGAGTGCATAGCCTGGAGTAACCCCTGAGTCACCGGGTGTGGCCCAAAAACAAACAAACAAAAGAAAAACTCACAAGACACCTGACTCTTAAAGTAGGATCATCTCAAGGCAAAAAGCTGAAATGCTGATGTTGGACTTGTAACTGTCCCTGCTGGAAGGCCAAGGATGGTGCTGTCAGTATCATTTGCATGAAGTGAGAACTGGCTCAATGTCTCCCTCACCTTTGTGCCAGCAGGTTGTTGGTATGTGTGATGTCAGAAGTACTGGCTAGTGCTGGCTGAAGAGTGGACCACATGTGCATGAGCTGGGTTAGGATGCGCAGAAAATTCACACCTTTCAGAAAAGTCCATGCTCTTAGTATCCTTCATCCCAGACAGCAATCTGTGGTCCATTTTCTGTGACTTACCTTCCATAAAGCATCCAGTGAATTTTGCTTTGGACGGAGACCACACCTGCCAATGCTGAGGAGGTGGGGGAGGGCGAGAGGGGGAATGTGCATAGGGGACTATGCCCTACCATCTGCTCCAGCCCCAAGGTGAATTCTTGAATAGTGAACAGCAGTTCCTGATAGGCCCCACATTGTTCACCAGACCAGCAGTGACACAGGATTAGGATAATCTTGCCTTTGTTCCTGACTCTACACACTTTGACAAATGGATATTCCATTTCATTCTATAGCTTAGATCAAAACACAGACACACAGACCTCTACCCTATTTGTTCTTTTATTAGCTGCTTGTGGCTGCTGTTTTCTGGTTGGGCCTCTGCTTGCAACCTTCCTTGAGTTCCTTTCTTTTAAGTAGTTTTCTGTATTTTAGTACACCTGGTTCAATACTCAGTGGCCACTCCTAGTGCAGTGCTCAAGGACTGTACAGTGCTGCGATGGAGTTTAGGGCCCTCACATGCTAAACAAGTACTTTAGCCCTTTGAGCATATCCCTAGCCTGATCTGGTGTGAACTTTGGTTGTTTAAATTGTTCTGTGACCAGGGGTCAGAGAGATAGCATGGAGATAAGGCATTTGCTTTTCATGAAGGTCATTGGTTCGAATCCCAGCATCCCATATGGTCCCCTGAGCCTGCCAGGAGTGATTTCTGAACATAGAGCCAGGAGTAACACCTGAGCGCTGCTGGGTGTGACCCAAAACAAACAAACAAACAAACAAAAACAAGTTGTTCTGTGACCAATGATTTGTTGTAAAGAAATTCCTGGGCCCGGAGAGATAGCACAGCGGCATTTGCCTTGCAAGCAGTTGATCCAGGACCAAAGGTGGTTGGTTCGAATCCCAATGTCCCATATGGTCCCTGGTGCCTGCCAGGAGCTATTTCTGAGCAGACAGCCAGGAGTAACCCCTGAGCAACACTGGATGTGGCCTAAAAACCAAAATCCAAAAAAAAAAAAAAAAATTTCTTAGAGACAAGCTGATGGAAAGTGAGTTCCGATAGAAGGGACAGGCATGGAGCTGCTTCTCCTTCCAGTGTTGAAACAGGTACACTGGGATATAGTATTTTTATGTGGAAAGACATTTCCTCTTTTTTTTTTTGGGGGGGGGTCACACCCAGCAGCGGTTATTCCTGACTCTACGCTCAGAAATCGCTCTTGGCAGGCTCAAGGTACCATATGGGATGCCGGGATTCGAACCACCAACCTTCTGCATGAAAGGCAAAGGCCTTACCTCCATGCTATCTCTCTGGCCCCAAAAGACGTTTCTTTTCGCATTAAAGTTTAATGATCCTTAAGATAATATTGTCATTGGGCAGATAACTATATACCGTGAACTGTATTCCCACTGAACATACTGTGAACTATTCCTACTCTGCATGGCTCCTGTGAACTATGGAACGTATTCCCATTGAACATGGTAACTGTGGACTCTTTCACTGAATATGGTTACTGTAAACTGTGTCCATATTCCCACTAGGCATGGTTACTTTGAAATATGTACTGTATTCCCACTGAAACGGTTACTGTGAACTGTCTTGTACACCTAGTGGACAGTTACTTTGTTGTGAACTGTGTAGGGCACTCTATCTCATTTGGTTACTGTCTTTTTGAGTAAACTGATCCACTTGAGGACAAGATCTCTTCTAGCAATGAAGGTAATGCAGATCTGGTCTAGAGAACCCAAGCTACCTACTATTCCCTATTCTGGGGGGAATCTCCTAAGTAGCTACTTGGTTAGTGCTTCTCAGATCCAGCAGTGCTCAAGCATTCCCATGCAGTGCTAGGGATCAAACCTAGAGCTTTGTGAGCATGCCAGACATGTGCTCTATTCCTCTGAGCTATCTCCCCAGCCCCAACTCTGTTCCTTATGAGCAGGACCTGTCCCAGTGGCAAATTATTCCCACTAGGATGAACTACACCCTGGCTCCCTGTCATGGTCACCTCTATTGCTGGCCCAGTCCCTCTGCTGATAACTCAGGGGCTCATTTGGTCATTTATTCTGTCCATCACTCTTCCTGAAAAGCAGAGAACACACAAAATGGATCCTGGGCCTTAGAAAATCTTACTCCTGGGCCCAGAGAGATAGCACAGCGGCGTTTGCCTTGCAAGCAGCCAATTCAGAACCAAAGGTGGTTGGTTCGAATCCGGGTGTCCCATATGGTCCCCCGTGCCTGCCAGGAGCTATTTCTGAGCAGACAGCCAGGAGTAACCCTTGAGCACCGCTGGGTGTGGCCCAAAAACCAAAAAAAAAAAAAAAAAAAAAAAAGAAAATCTTACTCCTGCCCTTTATTCTTTTGTTTTGGATCACATCCAGTGGCACTCAGGGGTTATAGGTTCGGGGCTATATGGGATGTTGGGACTCAAACCTGGGTCCATCCTGGGGAGGCCGCATGCAAGGCAAACACCCTACCGCTATACTATCGCTAAGGCCCCATGCTCTTTAATCTTAATCTGAGAACGTGAATGGTTATAAAGGGAGAGAAAAGTAGTGAGCAAGCAAGGGCTGGAGCTATAATAAAGGGGATAAGGCACTGGCCTTACATGCAGCTGACCAGATTCGATCCCAAGCCCAGAAGTGATTCCTGAGTGCAGAGCTAAGAGTAACCCCTGTGAATTGCTGGGTGAGGCCAAACACATTAAAAACACAACACACACACACACACACACAGAGTAAAACCAGTAAGACCCCTGACTCCACTTCTTTTTTTTTTTTTTTTTGGGGGGGGTCACATCTGGCGGTGCTCAGGGGTTACTCCTGGCTGTCTGCTCAGAAATAGCTCCTGGCAGGCACAGGGGACCATATGGGACACCGGGATTCGAACCAACCACCTTTGATCCTGGATCGGCTGCTTGCAAGGCAGACGCTGCTGTGCTATCTCTCCAGGCCCCCTGAATCCACTTCTTTGTAGAGATGACACCACCTAGGTTTGCCCCAGGCATTGGAACCTAGACAGCTTCTACCTGGGATGCCCCGTGGACAACAGACAGGCTGAGCAGTCATATAGTCGAGCATGATATTCCCTGTACTCCTGACAGCTTAACCTATTGGACTGCTGGTTAGAGAGAAAATACTCCAAATGGTTAGTTCCTTGGGAAAACTGTGGGGTTCTTTGTGGAATGCAACCAGGGGAGGGGATTTAGGCCACTTCTTTAGCTTCCACTCTTTTTTTGTTTGTTTGTTTTTGTTTTTAGGCCACACCCAGCGGTGCTCAGGGGTTACTCCTGGCTGTCTGCTCAGAAATAGCTCCTGGCAGGCACGGGGGACCATATGGGACACTGGGATTCGAACCAACCACCTTTGGTCCTGGATCTGCTGCTTGCAAGGCAAACACCGCTGTGCTATCTCTCCAGGCCCTAGCTTCCACTCTTAACCAATGGCTCCTCACATACAACATCCCAGGGAGACACTGGCCGCTTCACCCATGCCCTGACAACAGATCTGATGTCAGTGAAGACTCCAATTCTAATCTGGCTCACACGTGCCTGCCTGCCTGAGCACCCGAGCAAGGTCCAGTCCACATGCTCCATTCCTGATGAGCCCTGCTACAGCTCCAGGTGTGCATGCTCTGTAAGGTCTAAGCACTCATCTCACCTCAGGAGGTGTCCATTTTCCCACTGATGACTGGAAAAACCTGCACTCCTGTCATCTCTGCTCTACCTCCTGGTGCAGAAGAGGCTGTGTGGGCTTGATGGGGCTCTGGGCAAACAGGACCCAGAGTACGTGACTATCACCTGCGACATGACAATGACCTTTCTGCTTTCCTTTGGAAGAGGCAGGACTCAGCTATCTGAATGTGCAGAACAATTTTCAAGTTGATGATACCTGGGTAAAGAAATCTGTCAAGTCTAATACTAATTTATTTTCTTCCAGCAACACTGACAAGCCTGAATAAGGATTATCGGACACAAGCATTTTCTCTGAAGGTCCATCACTGCTTTCTTGCTCTGAGAAAACTAGAGAGCAATTCAGCATGTGCTTGGAACCATTTTTTTCAACAGCAAAACCATCAAAAGGCATAACAAATGTGGAACGTCAGGCAGTAACAGACCATAAAAATAGCAGTTCAGAGAGATGTGAAAACAACAGAAGCTCTGCCTGAACTGTACCAGGAGCACATGCCTGTGTGACCAACCTTCCTTTCAGTGCTGAGAACTGACCTGGTTACAAAAGTGTGGTGAGGGGAAGGCACATTCACACACAACAGCTAGTTGTGCCACTCCCAACCTGAGATGGGACAGGCTTTCTTGGGCCATCTCTTGTTAGTGGAGGCAGCAGACTCAGACATGCCAGGTGCAAGGCTTCCTATGAAGTCCCAATGTGCTGTCCCCTGGTCTGCAAATTGGACCCTTCAGTCGCTTCCACCCTTCTGGCCATCTTCTCTTCCCACCTCTAGATCTGCTTCTGGGCCTCCCCATTCATACTCCAGGATATGATCCTCAGGGGGGCCACCACTGTTCAAATGATGCTCAGTTGCATTCTCCCATAGAAGAGCCCTAGGGGAAAGGTCCATGTCCAGGTGGGACCTGGCCTTCTTCTTCCTTTTGTGCATCTTCCCAGTCTGTTGTGTAGTGTATGGTGGCCCTGGCAGGTCCCCGCTCCCATGCCCCTGTCCCTTCTCCTTCCTCCGCTTGTACTCCATGATCTGCTTGTTGAATGCCTCATGATCGATCCCAAATTGGCTTGAGTATGCAGGAGGAGCCTGAAGGGCACTCTGTGATGGAACCTCATTGTGCCTGTAGAGGAGAGAGGAACTGTACTTCATGGAGAGCAGAAATCAGCATCCATACCACCATGGGTTCCTAGGCCAACACTTCACCTTCCAACACTCCAAGGAGCCATCCTGACAAACTGGGGTTTGTCCTGAGACAAACTGGAGTTCCCTTCCTCCTGGGTGATGGCCCAACACACTGCTTGAAGTGCCTTTAGCTTCAACATGACTGAGCACTAGGCCATGGGACCTGGCTTTCAGGTCCCATGACAACCAAAGCCCCATCTACACAGAGCAGCAAAACCTGAGCAAAAATTCCAGAATGCAGAGGGATGCCAAGCCTCTGCCCTGTCCCCAAAGCTTCTTCCTTGCTAATCTGGGACATTATGGCCCATGCTTGGGCCCTGGGACTAGCTCAGTGCTTCCCCAGGCCCTGACCAAGCCTGGATAATGTTCCTGGAACTGGTGTTAAGACATACAAACTGTAGTTGCTCATATATCCTGAACTCTCCAGACCCAGCCCATGCCCTGAAGTCCTACACAAGCCACTTTCTTGGGGATTCTCCTAATCATCTGGTGGTGGTTGTTGCTGCCTGAGCCAGACATAAGCCTGCCAGATCTCCTGATTCCTTGTCTATGGTTCTCTCTCTCTTGCTGGTCTTTCCAACAGTCAGCTACAGACATCATTGTTGATCCTGTAGCCCAGGTGCTAGAACAGTACTGGCAGAAAGGAGGCACTTGGTAAGTGCTGAGTGAACAAAGAGGATGGGGGAAAATACCTCAGTGCTGGCCTAGAAAGTGCCTCACAGGGAACTAAATACCTGTGGGCACAAGCCTCACCTGGAGCTATTCAGCACAAAATCTTCCTTCTCTTCTGGGGGTCCAAAATCAGCAGTTGCTAGCAATTTGTCCACCTGGGAAGCAACAGAGAGAAGTAAGACAGCAGCAAGCCCCCCAATTCGGCATCTCTACATGGGCTTGGTTTCTGCCTCTGCCCTGTGATTTCTGTGACATGGTCTAGTGCCACAGCCTCAGTTTTAAACTATCTTTGTCTTTGTTTGGGGGTCACAACCAGGCACATGTGAAGCTCCTGCTCCACAGCCTCTTTTTTTTTTTTTTTTTTTTTTAGTTTTGGGTCACACCTGGCGGTGCTCAGGGGTTACTCCTGGCTGTCTGCTCAGAAATAGCTCCTGGCAGGCACGGGGGACCATATGGGATACCGGGATTCGAACCAACCACCTTTGGTCCTGGATCGGCTGCTTGCAAGGCAAACGCCTCTGTGCTATCTCTCCGGGCCCTCCACAGCCTCTTGACTCACTTTTGCCTACTGCAAAGCTAAAGCTCATCATCCATGAGGTCACACAGTGACCTCTTCACTACAACAGGAAAAAAGCCAAGAGAAAAATGAGTCAGCAACAAGACTGATGCAAGCATGAAACAAGCAGCCAAACTTCTCTAAAGGAAACCAGAAACGGTGCTCCTAGGGCTGGAGCAATAGCACAGAGATAAGGCAGTTGCACAAGGCTGACCTGGGACAGACCCAGGTTCAATCCCCAGCAGCCCATATGGTTCCCTGAGTCTGCCAGGAGTGATTTCTGAGCGCAGAGCCAGGAATAACCCCTGAATGTTACCAAATGCAGCCCCCCAAAATCAAACAAACAATAAGAAAAGGTGTTGTTGCTGTACAGCTTAATAATGATCACAACGTAGAAAAACAGAACAAATTCTTCCTTTCTTCGGTGGCGGGGGGGGGGGGGGGGGCGCAACACCTAGAGGCGTTCAGGGGTTACTCCTGGCTCTACACTCAAAAATCACTCCTTGCAGGCTCAGATGACCACATGGGATGCCAGGGACTGAATCTGGGTCAGCCACATGCAAAGCAAATGTCCTACCCTGCTGTGCTATTGCCCTGGCACCTCAAGACAAATTCTTGAAGTCTTGCAGGAGGCGGATCCAATAACAAGCAGATGGAAAATGCTCAACTCAGAGCCAGGCCCAGAGTAGTGCAGAGAAGGTGCTTGTTCAGGATGTGGCAGGCCCAAGCCCTGCAAATGACTCCTTTCTCACTCAGCACTACCTTTCCATGTTCTAAAGTTAATCATTCAAGTTTATATATATATATATATATATATATATATATATATATATATATATATATATATATATATATTGGTTTTTAGGTCATACCTGGCAGCACTCAGGAGTTACTCCTGGCTTTATGCTCAGAAATCGCCCCTAGCAGGCACAGGGGACCATATGGGATGCCGGGATTCGAACCACCGTCCTTCTGCATGGAAGGCAAACGCCTTACCTCCATGCTATCTCTCTGGCCCCTCAAGTTTATATTTTACTCACATATAAGCTTACCTCTGCTAGAGCAGCATTTCCTTTATCCTGAACAAAGACTATAGGAGGTATGTTCCTCAGAATCTGTAGAGACAGCAAAAGATGCCTGGAGAGAGAGAGGTGAAGCATAGTTAGAAGAGACAGAGTTCACAGAGTGGGCCTTGTAGCACTCCTCTGGGCTTTCTGATGACCTACATGATAACATCCAAGGCTGGAAAAGAGCTCAAGGAACTGAGCTTACTATGTGCAGGATGTCCAGATTTGATCTCTGACCCCTGAGCACTGCTAGAACAATCCCCATCGCAGAGTCAGGAGTAACTCCTGAGCCCAGGAGGTGTGGTCCTAAAGCTTGCCATGTACCCGCAAAAGAAGAAAAGTAAAAGCACACAATGCAACCGGTTGGAAAGGGACACAAGGGACACAGCAGCACCGGCCAGCATGCAACCTCACCTTATTTGTGTCGCACTCTTCTGCAGGACAGCCTGAGCATGCGCGTTGTGCTCAGCAGACAGTGTGGTCTTCCAGTACACGCGGCATGCCGAAAAGTCTGAAGTCAGAGAGACCTGGGGCCCATCGGAACTGCATTAAGGCACTCAGCCCACACAGGTTTCCCAAAGACAAACAACTCAAAAACTAAAATGACCTTGCAGCAATTCCTAACTGAGGCTGTGCTCACCAGCGTAAGTGTTCCAGGCCACACCCCACACTGGACACTGAGGCCCCATCTAAGTTGCTCTGCCTCCTCCCAATCCTTTCTGCTGCTGTTTCATCCAACTCCTCAGGGGCCCCATCCCACTCTTCCCCCCAGTGTCCCATCCCACACCTCCCTTCAGCTGCCTCACCAGTCCTACCCTGCCCTTGGCTGCAGGGTAGCACCAAGTCACCTCTTTCATATGCAAAGGAAGGAAAGGAGAGCCCTGGTGCCCTCGGCCCAGCTAACCTGGCATTAATACAGCATTCCACAAGTGCCGCCTAACCCACACATGAAGGCCCTGCAGACACCCACACCTACACCCACACACACTTCTTGGACCCAAACTGGAGCCCAGGAAAGAGGTGGGAGACATGGTCTGCAGTCCCCAAGTCTACCTTGGAGAGCTCCACATTCAGGTCACAGACTTCTTGGCTCACTTCTGGGGTGCACAGCAGATCTGTCAAAGCTTTGTAGAGGAGGCCGCTCAGGGCCCTCTGGCGGATGTGGTCTTCCTTCTTGGTCTTCACTGAACTACTCTTGGTTAGGAATTCCAGCTGGGATGGCTTGTGAGTCTCCAGTAGGAAAAACAACATTACAACTGTGCTCAGAATGTGTGCTGAATGACAAAATGGCAGGGCACAGGCATGCTGTTACTTTTGCTTTCATGAAATAAAATCTTTGAGGACCGAAGAGAGAGTACCATGGTAAGGACTTGCCTTAAGCACAGCCAACCCAAGTTCGTTTCCCAGGACCCCACATGGTCCCTTTGGGGGACCAGGAGTGATTCTCCGAGTGCAAAGTGGGAAGACTACAGGCCCAGAGAGATAGCATGGAGGTAGAGGCATTGCCTTGCATGCAGAAGGTGGTTCGAATCCCAGCATCCATATGGTCCCCTGAGCCTGCTAGGAGTGATTTCTGAGCATAGAGCCAGGAGTAGCCCCTGAGTGCTGCCGGGTGTGACCCAAAAACCAAAAAAAAAAAAAAAAAAAAAAGGCAAAGTGGGAAGACTTGAGCAGTGCCATGTATGGCCCCCAAACCGAAAATAATATTTAACCAAACTAATAATATTAATAATATTAAACCAAAAACAATAAGCTTATTCATGGGGAGGGAGGTATATCCGGCAGTGCTTCAGGGTCATTGTGGTGATATGTGGAGGACCATATGCTATGCCAGAGGCAGAACCAGGTTCAGCCTCATTTAAAGCAAGAACTTGGGGCTGGAGAAATAGCACAGTGGTAGGGAATTTGCCTTGCATGCAGCTGATTCGAACAAACCGTGGTTTGAATCCTGGCATTCTATATGGTCCCCTGGGCCTGCCAGCAGCGACTTCTGAGTGCAGAGCCAGAAGTAACCCCTAAGCTGGGTATGATCCAGAAACCAAAAAAAAGGCAAGAACTTAACCCCGTATAGTCTTTATTTTACAGACTTATATCCTTCAAGACTTAGCATTGTTCCAAGACTAAAAATACTGCCAGAAATCTGAGGACATAGTTCAGGGTCTTGAGAGTATGACTGGCATGCAGTTTGTTTGTTTGTTTTTGGCCACACCTGGTGATGCTCAGGGGCTACTCCTGGTTATGTGCTCAGAAATCACTCCTGGCTTGGGTAAATCATATGGGACACTGGGGAATCGAATCATGATCCAACCTGGGTCAGCCACGTACAAGGCAAATGCCCTAACGCTATGCCATCGCTCAGGCCCCAGGAAACCATGGATTTTATCCCTTCTACTGCATGGTCCATTGAGCACTGCTGTTAAATTCTAAAGTAGAAGAAAGGGGCTGGAGCAATAGTACAACAGACTGTACAACCAACCTTGGTCCATTCTCTGGCATATCCTATATGGTCCCCCTAGCACTGTCAGCAGTGATTCCTGAGTGCAGTGCCAGATGTAAGCCCTAAGCATTGCCAAGTATGTCCCAAAACAAACAAGGATTCAAAAATGGGGCACGGGAGATGGCTTATGAGTTGTTTTTTTGTTTTGGTTTGGTTTGGTTTTTGGGTCACACCCAGCAGCGCTCAGGGCTTACTCCTGGCTCTGCGCTCAGATAGGCCCTGACAGGCATGGGGGAGCATATGGGATGCCGGGATTCAAACCACCATCCTTCTGCATGCAAGGTAAATGCCCTACCTCCATGCATGCTATCTCTTTGGCCCTGTTGGTTTTTTGAGGGTTTTTGTATGAGGGAAGCTCCAATTCATTTTCAAGCAATGACAGGTAAGACTCTAGCCAGATGGCACATGGATGGTACAAAGGGCTGGAGAGATGGCACAGAGGGCTGAAATATGGTAGAGGACTGACAGATGGCACAGAGGGCAGGAGAGATGGCACAGGGTTCACAGATGGCACAGGGTTCACAGATGACACAGGGCTGGAGAGATGGCACAGAAGGCTGACAGATGTCACAAAGAATAGGAAAGGAGGCATAGGAGGCAGAAAGATGGTGCAAAGGGCTGAGAATTGGCACAGGAGGCTGACAGATGGTAGAGAGCTGGAGTGTATGCTTATGAAAGCAAGAAGCCCAGATGCAGTCCCCCGGCAATGCTATTTGTGGTTCCAAAAGACTGAAGTTTGTGCTTCCCAAAGCACTTTACCACTTACCAGGTGAGAGCCCAAGGAAGGACCTTCGTACCAAAACTTCTTTCTATGAAGGAAAATCAAAACTAGGTTGGATAATGGCTGCAAATTAAAGACAAACTTACATCAGATGACTTGAGATCAGGCTGTAACTGACCTACTTGAGAGGCCTAGTAGACAACTGACAACAGTTTTAATTCTGCCTTATAATTTTGACTCCCTAGTACTTTCTAGTCCTAAAGGTAAAGAAAGATTATTGGGGCCTGAGCACAGTGGTAGGGATTTTGCCTTGCGTGCAGCCGATCTGGGTTCGATTCCTATATGGTACCCTGAGCCTGCCAGGGGCGATTTTTGAGAGCAGAACCGAGTAATCCCTGAATGCCACCAGAGGTAGCCAAAAATAAATAAATAAATATTTTCAAAACATGTCTACTAGGTTCTGTCTTATTTTTCTTAATGTTTTTTTGACTGTAGGTTCAATATTTAGGCGTCAGCAAGGGGATTTCTTCTGAGAACTCTGTTTATGGGCGATTGTTCTTTCACTGTATCTTTACCTTGTCCTCTTTGCATCATTGTTCTCATAATTAAAAATAAAAAATTAGGGGCCGGGCGGTGGCGCTGGAGGTAAGGTGCCTGCCTTGCCTGCGCTAGCCTAGGACGGACCGGACCACGGTTCGATCCCCCGGCGTCCCATATGGTCCCCCAAGAAGCCAGGAGCAACTTCTGAGCGATTAGCCAGGAGTAACCCCTGAGCGTCACAGGGTGTGGCCCAAAAAATAAATAAATAAATAAATAAATAATTAAAAAAATTAAACTAAAAATTAGAACGTGCCTTATGTTATAACCTTTTCTTTTTTTTTTTTTCTTTTTTTGGTTTTTGGGCCACACCCGTTTGACGCTCAGGGGTTACTCCTGGCTATGTGCTCAGAAATCGCCCCTGGCTTGGGTGGACCATATGGGACGCTGGGGGATCAAACCGAGGTCCTTCCTTGGCTAGCGCTTGCAAGGCAGACACCTTACCTCCAGCGCCACCTACCTGGCCCCATGTTATAACCTTTTCACTGTAAGAGAAAATCATTAAGAATTGAATTTTTTAAGCCTGGAACTTGTAAATCTGGGGAAAATGTAACAGGAATAACAGAATATTTGCAATTCCCTCTTGACTAAACTTACAAATTTGCAAACTTTTTTTTTTTTTTTTTTTTTTTGGTTTTTGGTTTTTGGCCCACACCCGGCGGTGCTCAGGGGTTACTCCTGGCTGTCTGCTCAGAAATAGCTCCTAGCAGGCACAGGGGACCATATGGGACACCGGGATTCGAACCAACCACCTTTGGTCCTGGATCGGCTGCTTGCAAGGCAAACGCCGCTGTGCTATCTCTTCGGGCCCAAACCAGGGTCTATTTCTTTTTTTTTTTTTTTTTTTTTTGGTTTTTGGGCCTCACCCGGCAGTGCTCAGTGGTTACTCCTGGCTGTCTGCTCAGAAATAGCTCCTGGCAGGCACGGGGGACCATATGGGACACCGGGATTCGAACCAACCACCTTTGGTCCTGGATCGGCTGCTTGCAAGGCAAACGCCGCTGTGCTATCTCTCTGGGCCCTGCAAGCATTTTTTTAATAGAAAAATAAATATTGTTCCTTGTTATTTAAGATAAAAAAAAAACCATGTCTACTAACTGAGATAACTCAAGTGGTACCACTTGCCCTGCACATACAAGGCTCTGAATTCAACCTGTGGCTCAACATGTCCTAGCCAGCGCTGCCAGGACCAAGCTTGAACTATCAGGCCTGCACACCAGAAGTGCCCTCAGCTCCCTAAATACCACTTGGAGCGGTTCATGTACACACGTACACACACACACAGTTCATGTAGTTGTACACACAGTCCACGTGTATAGTTTGTGCATAGTCTATGAGAACCACATAAACACAGAGCCCATGTATACAAACCCAGTACATGTAGAGTCCATGCACAGTCCATGCAGATACACACAATCTTTGTTCACACGAATAACATGCATATACATAGCCTAGAACACTTAATCTATGCATATACAAAGTCCACATATATACACATATTCCATGTATACAGGATCTGTGTATATGTAGTCCATGTATATATGCAGTTCATGTATATAGTCATGGACACACATTTCATTAGGCATACAGTCCATATACATATACAAATACATACATACATACATATATATATATATATATACATGCCAAGTACATAGAATCTATATCTATAAAGTCCATGTTTACATGGAGTCGAAGTATAGACAGGGCCCGGGGAGGCCGGGATGGGAAGCTGGAAGGAGAAAGGAGGGACAGCAGGGGCAGAAGGCGGGGAGCCCTGGGGTGAGGATCAGGATGGGGTCTGGAAGGAGCTCAGTAGCGGGAGGGGAGACAAGGGAGGGGAGAAGTGGAGAAGGGGTGCAGCCTCGGGCCCAGTCGCGGGTGCGGGCCGGGGCCGAGCTCCCCGCCGCCGCTCCCCGCCGGGTACCTGGTCCTCTTCGCGAACTTCTTGAGCAGGTTCTTGCCGCTCGAGGCCGGCGAGAGGTGCAGGCCGCGCCACAGCGCCCCGAGCCCCGTCCGCGCGCCCCACGGACCCCGCGCCGCCGCCGCCGGCCACATGACGCCGCCGAGCAGCCGAGAAGGACGGGAGAGGCGGGAGCGAGGGCGGGGAGACCGGCCCGAGGGGCGGGACGGGGCGGGGCGGGACTCCCTGAAGGCACCCCTGGACCTCCCTCGCACGACACGACGCCTCCCACCCTGCTCCCCAGCACGGACGACCCGCGCCCCTTGGTCGTGCATGGAGCCAAGCCAAGTGTCTCTGGCCCTGCATCTGTCCTGCCCCAAGAAACAAGCTGGCACAGTGGAGAGGGCCTTGGGTCGACCAGGGCTCGAACCCAGGTGTCCCAAGGGTCCCCCCAGCCTGCCAGTAGTGATGTCTGAGCAGAGACAGGAATGATCAATCCCCTCTGCACCGCTAGGTCGCCCCCCCACCCCCTACACACACACACACACACACACACACACACACACACACACACACACACACACACACACACACGTTGAAGGGACCCGAGCAGAATTCCTGAGTACAGAACCAGGGCTAACCCTGGAAGAAACAGAGTGAAAAAGATAAAGAAACAAGTTGAGATGGAAGGAGATGAAGGCTCCCACACTAGTCAGTAACCAAGAGAGCAACAGGATTAGTTAGAACTCGTGTGGCATACTGAGCGCTCAGTTATGATCTTTGGAATGTCTGCACAAAGGAAGGAAGGAAAGTGATTGGGGGTTGGGGAATCACTCAAACGGTGTAATTAACAGTTAACTCAAAATTTAGCAGGACAGAGTGGGTCAGAAGAGAAGTACAGCTAGCTGGTACTTTCATGCTGCTGGCTGGGATTCAATCAATCCCCAGCATCTTGTAGGGTCCCCTGAGCACTACCAGGAGTGATCCCCAATAACCAAGTGTGTATGAAATAAGTATCCACATGACCACATACATTTTTTCTTATGATTCCCAGTAACTCAGGAAAACAAAGTTAGCAAGAACTCAAAAAATACTAACTATACTGCTATTCTTAACACTATTCAGTCAAAATACTATTGATTCATATCATGAGCATTTGAACACACATTATGTCTTGTGCTCTGGTCACCTGTATTCTCAGCCCATGTGCATCATTGGAGTAGCACTTCGTTAGGGATGGGACAGCCATCCAGAGCAGCCTGGATGTTCTTCACTACCTCTTCCATCATCCGCCATCTGTCCTGACATGTCACACTTCCTTCCCATGTGCGGTGTCACAATGTTATTGTACAGCTTCAGCAGAGGGTGAACTCTGAAATGACATTAGTCGTAGCGAATGATGCAGAGCTGTGAGTCTTCTTTAGCTTCCTCTGGTTGGAGTTCCCTGAGAGTAAGAGGACTGTAGGGAGCCTGGTGGTGTCACAAGTCATCAAGCCCCTAGTGACAGCACACAGACTGTCATCCACAATGGCCTGGCACCTAAAGACATACTGAATGTGCCTTTAATGAGAGCACTGGAAGGGGAAAGATTTGTTGGCTGCAGTAAGCAGGTCAAGGGGCTTTCCTAGCTTAAAGAAGACAAAGGCTGGGGCGTGAGAGCACAGCAATAGGGCACTTGCTGAGCACATGCCAACCCTGGATGGACCCGGTATCCCATATGTTCCCCCAAGCCTGCTAGGAGCGATTTCTGAGTGTAGAGCCAGGCGTAACCCCTGAGGGCCCAGGGGTGTGGCTCAAAAACCCAAACATAAAAAAATTTAAAAAAGAAGACAAAAGCTGGCAGGCCACCTGGAAGAACAAAGAGATGCTGGCAAGGTGATCCAGACAGACTCAAATGTTACAAGGTCAGCATGAGAACCTGGCACTGGGGAAAAACTGGGCCTTTACCAGCAGGTACTCTTGTCAATTTTATTTTATTTTATTTTATTTTACTTTATTTTATCTTATCTTATTTTGGTTTTTGGGCCACACCTGGCTTGGGGGACCATATGGGACACTGGGGGATCTAAATGCAGTCTGTCCTAGGTTAGCAGTGTGCAAGGCAAATGCATTGCCACTCGTACCAACCACTCTGGCCCACTCTTGGCAATTTTTTGTTTTGTTTTGTTTTGTTTTGTTTTTGGGTCACATTCGGCAGCACTCAGGGTT
The DNA here is from genome assembly GCF_024139225.1 of Suncus etruscus. Lineage (NCBI taxonomy): Eukaryota > Metazoa > Chordata > Mammalia > Eulipotyphla > Soricidae > Suncus > Suncus etruscus. The sequence continues at coordinate 55,119,887 of NC_064857.1, forward strand.
TACTCCTGGCTCTATGCTCAGAAATTGCTCCTGGCAAGCTCAGGGGATCATATGGGATGCCGGAATTTGAACCACTGTCCTTCTGCATTTGAGGCAAACGCCCCACCTCCATGCCATCTTTCCAGCCCCACACTCTTGGCAATTTTAATATGGATGAGTCAGTGCGGCTCTGGAAGGGGACAATCCAGATAGTTTTCAGTACTGAAAAACCAACTCAGCACTCCATGAGGATGACATGAAGTTTGTTCTGATGGAACTGGGAGCTGCTAGCCAACTAGGAGAACTTGGCTGGGAAGGAAAGGCCAAGGTTTTACTGGAGAAGAGAACAAAGACTGTCCTTGGGTTAGTAAGCAGGACTGTAACTAAAGAAAGGGTAGCTGCATCCGCAGAATTGTAACTGTAACTATGACTATGATTCCACCCATTCAGGCAGGTCCCTCAAAGCCTGGGCTCATAACCAACATCTGAGCTCTGTCCTCTAAGGTCTTGTCTGTCCTTGGTAGTTGGATGGGAGCTGTTTGGTCTCCTAGCATAATCTTGAAAAAAGGTTGTTCAGTGAACAACATATCCCCACCTGTTCTCTGTCTCATATACCCCAGAACTCATGGGAGCTTTGGAGGGACACTTGCAGCCAGTTGATTGAACACACTCTGACTTATCCAAAACCCACAGAATGGCACCTACAGCAGGAATAAAGCAGTTCTGAAAACAATTTTTTTAAACAGTTTTGTCCTCACTTAGGAAGGGGATGGATGCTACAAGATGCCCTAGCCTCAAAGCCAGGCTGAGTGATGAGACAGCGACTGACTTGTTGCACAGATGTGGGACTGCAAGGTTTCTTCGCCGTTATCTTGGCTGGGTATTTGTGAATCCAAGAACAGTCCCCATAATGAGAAATTACTTCCCATCCCCTTGTCCCCTTTCGGGGGAAGACCTTGGTAATATTTATCCGCAGCAAGTAATAATCCACACAGACAAGAACGATAGGGTTTAAAAGATCGGGCAAGGAGAGCCAGAGAATCCTCCTGCAGCCAGCAGCTTTTCCCAGAAGGACCCCTCACTCCTGTCCCTCAAGCTATTTATTGCCAACTCCACAGCGCCCCACCTGGAAGGGTTAGGTGGCGCAAAAGTCACAGAACAATCCTAAGGAAACACTTTTATATACAATTCCAAGAATCATCTTATGGAAACTTTTTCATATGCTACATGGGACTACTGAACATCACCTGTCCTCAGTAAGCCTGGTGGTGAAAAGGGTTCATTCTGTTGAGAGGCACAGCAAGCACCTCTGAAATACTGAGCTAATCCCTATGGAAATCATGGGGTGAAGCTATTATCAACTAATCTGTATACTGAGGAGAGCTGGAAAACAATGTCAAGGGAAGGAAGTATTCAACCTGGAAGGAAACACAGCACTGATTGGAGGCTATAATTACTCCTGGTTCTACATTCAGGGATCACTCCTGGAGGACTCAGAGGACCACATGGGACACTCAGGATCAAAGGTGGGTTGGTAGGCTGGTTGGGTACAAAGCAAATGCCCTTCCATTGTACTATTGCTATGGGCCCTAAGCTGTGACAATTCAACTATGCCTTTGTGGGTTTTTTGTATTTTTTTTTAATAATTTATGGACCTTGTGTCTTTTTTTTTTTTTTTTTTTATAGTTTATGGGCCACACCTGGTAGCACTCAAGGATTATTCCTGGCTTTGCACTCAGAAATCACTCCTGGCAGGCTTAGGGGACCATCTAGGATGAACCTGGGTTGGCCTCGTGCAAGGCAAAAGCCTGCTGTGCTACTGCTCCAGCCCGGCCCCATTGTCTTTGCCTTTGAAGCAGGCCTCTCAGTTAGAGAAGGCACAAAGATTCCTAAGCTAAGAATGGCAATGGGGTCCTACAAATAAAGACAGGAATTTGAGAATCTTCATCTCAAAATTATGGTTAATGGCCTGATATTCAATACTATAGAGGAAGCATTTTTGTAAAAGGATAAAAGTAAATCACAACATCGGAAGAATGTTTTCAGCTGAGTTTGTCCACCACCACCAAATGTGCACTGCCTTGACTTTGTTTGCTTTTGGGGGACTACACCCAGCAATGCCAAGGGGCTAGATGCTCAAGAGTGACAACCTGGCAGTGGTTAGGGCATCATCTGTGGCACCAGAGACTGAATCTACCCTTTGGCTTTTACTTAATTCATAACACTTACTTGAAATTTATCTGGGCATTTCAGTCCCAGGTTTTCTGGCTGTGCTGGGAACACTGAAGACTTCAGGGATTTTCCTCATGAACCACAGGCTAGGGTAATTCTTTCAGTGCTTTAGAACACACTACCTGGGGCCAACAAAGGGCAGTGGGTAGTCATATGGCCCATAGAGCTAGAGGCACCTGGCCTGGGTTCCATTCTCTATACCCACTATGGTTCCCTGAACACTGCCAGATGTGGCCCTGGAAACTCCCAAAGAAATTGCTGACAGGAAACCTCCCCCCCATTCCCCAAAAAGCACATTTTAGCCACATGTTTACTCACCACCCAGATATTAGAATAAGTTGTAGTTAGTGCCTTTGCTATTTTAATGTCCTTAGATTGACAGTCTGGATTTGGTGGAAGGTGACCTAACCAAGTCCTGGAAAAGGAACCAAATTGATGAATCTGTCATGCGCTCATAGGTTCCCTGAAAAGATATGCTGTTGGGACTGGTGAAAACAGCAGTTTGCACTTCCCATAGGAGGTTTCTCCAGGTACCAGGACTAACTGCTACTGAGAAAAACAGGTTAGCTAAATGGTTAGCTAAATGTTAAAAAGAAAGAAAAATAAAGTAAAATCACGCAAAACTGAATTCATTTAAGGGAGTAAACGATGAACTGAAATCCACTGAGTGTGGCTGAGATAGGACAGGGGGCAGACAGAGTCCTTGCTTGCACGAAAGTTTATGGCCAACCGAGCACCACCAGAAATAATTCCTTAATGCAGAGTTAGGGTTAACCCCTGCGAATTGCTAGGTGTGGCCCCAAACCAAAACCTAACAAAGAAAGTTAAATCTGCCGAGGTCATCTTAGTCTTAGCTACTGAGATAGTTTGCTACGACCTGTCCTTGAAGAGGTCCCGTAGAAATGATCACAATGTTGGCTTTTCCTTTAAAGAATTGTGCAAAGTGGGTCCAGACACTTAGGAAGGACCCGCTTCTCCGACATCAGGCAGAAAAGTGCCACAGATATACCCTAGGGGGGGGTCTCAAACTTAATTTACCTGGGGGCCGCAGGAGGCAAAGTCAGGGTGATCCTTGAGTACAAAGACAGTAGTAAGCCTTGAACATTGGGGGGTGTGACCCAAACAACTAAAACAAAACAAAACAAAAAAAGATTCCTCTAGGGCAGGGCCACAAAATGTTGTACGGAGGGTCGTTTGCGGACCTCGGGCTGCGAGTTTGAGACCACCTGGCAGTGGTCCTCAAACTATGGCCTGCGGGCCACATATTGTATTTGTAACTGTTTTGTTTCTTCATTGCAAAATAAGATATATGCAGTGTGCTTAAGAATTCATAAGTTGGGGCCGGAGAGATAGCACAGCAGTAGGGCGTTGGCCTTGCATGCAGAATGACAGTGGTTCAAATCCCGGCATCCCATATTGTCCCCTGAGCCTGCCGGGGGAGATTTCTGAGCATGGAGCCAGGAATAGCCCCTGAGAGCTGCCAGGTATGACCCAAAAACCACAAAAAAAAAAAAAAAAAAGAATTCATAAGTTTGGGCCCGGAGAGATAGCACAGCGGTGTTTGCCTTGCAAGCAGCTGATCAAGGACCAAAGGTGGTTGGTTCAAATCCCGGTGTCCCATATGGTCCCCCGTGCCTGCCAGGAGCTATTTCTGAGCAGACAGCCAGGAGTAACCCCTGAGCACCGCCAGGTGCGGCCCAAAAACAAAAACAAAAAAACAAAAAACAAAACAAAAAAAAAGAATTCATAAGTTTTGTTTTTACTATAGTCAGACCCTCCAATGGTCTGAGGGACAGTGAATTGGCCCCCTGTTTAAAAAGTTTGAGGACTCCTGAGTCCTAGACAGTGGTCGGCAACCTTTCTTTTCAACTGAGCCAAATCTCGCCAAAACCACGATTGAAATTTATTTCGAGAGCCACACAGGGCGCGCACTGACAGAGGCTAAGAGCAGAGTCCTGACTCCTGGAGCGGCCGCCAGGCACACAGAAGAGCCAAATTAAAGTGTAAAGAGCCACATGTGGCTTGCGAGCCACAGGTTGCAGACCACTGCTAGGAACACAAAAACAAAATACAAAAATTTCTTCCTCATATCTATATTCATTGCAGCGCTATTTACAATAGCCAGACCAAATTTGGAAACAACCAAGATACCCTTCAACAGAAGAATGGCTAGAGAAACTGTGGTACATATACACAATGGAATATGCAGCTGTCAGGGGAGATGAAGTCATGAAATTTTCCTATACATGGATAGACATGGAAACTCCTATGCTGAGTGAAATAAGTCAGAGGGAGAGAGACACACAGGATAGTCTCAATTATCTATGGGTTTTTAGAAAAATAAAAGACATTATTGTAATAATGCCCAGGGACAATAGAAATGAGGGCTGGAAGGATCGCCCACAACATGAAGCTCACCACAAAGAGACAAAGAGTAGTAGTGAGTGCAGTTAGGGAAATAATTACACTAACGACTATCATGACAATTTTATTGAGTGAGAGAAGTAGAATGTCTGTCTAGAATACAGACAGGGGGGTGTGGGTGGAGGGAGATGGGGTGCATTGGCGGTGGGAATGTTGCACTGGTGAAGGGGGTGTTCTTTTTGTGACTAAAACCCAACTACAATCATGTTTGTAATCATGGTGTGTATATAAAGATAAAAGAAAAGAAAAGTGTCACAGATCAAGCTCTGGGTAGTGGGACCACGTCCCAAACTGCCCAAAGTACTCCGGAGACCAGCCGCATCTATCAGGCCCCGCCCATAGCCACGCCCTGTCATAGCACGCCCACGTCTACATAGCCACGCCCACCGCTGCCGCTCCGGGCCTTGTCCTCCTACTTCCGGGACCCGGTCACGTCCCCGAGGACCGGAAGTCTGGCAGCGCGCACCGGAAGAAAGCATGCGCTGAGCTGCTCCCGGAAGTGGGTTGGCAAGGCGCCCTAGGTGCGCACTGCCTGTGCTGGAGCTTTTGTTCGTCTGGGTGCGGGCCGACTGTGTGGGGCGGCACGCAGGTAGCTCCTCTTACACGCCGGCCTTGTCCCATCTCTGCCTTCCACAACTTAGGGGCCCAGTGCTGGTCTCAGGCCTAGATGCCGCCTCCTTGGCCCTGCCCAGGCCCCACTTTTAATTGGAACTTTAGGAACCTTGCAGAAGGGCCGGGCCCGCTGCACCTTAAGGTGTGGGAACCCAGTGTGTGTCGGGGACGCGTAGATACTAGATAAGAATAGAAAGCTAGATGTGCCTGAAAGTCCAGACTGAAAGAAGGGTTGTACCGTTTTTCAAGGTCATGCATAATAACCTGCATTACCTGTGCTCTGAAAATCTGGGACCTCTGTCAGAAGATCTAGTGCAGGGGGCTTAGAGCACCTGTCTGGCAACCGTGTGACTGAAAGTGCATGCCCCCTGGTGTCCTGCATGCTAAGGTGGCCCTGGCAGCTTAAAACTGGCACTTGTGCTGTCTGTTCTTTGCATAATCCAGTTATAGGCACCACAAAAGAAGTACGACCCCCCCCCCCAATATGGACTGCAACTGGAGACCAGAGAGATAGCACAGCGGTAGGGTGTTTGCCTTGCATGCAGGCAATCCAGGGCAGACGGCATCCCGTATAGTCCCTCATACCTGTCAAGAGTGATTTCTGAGTGCAGTGCCAGGAGTAACCCCTGAGGGCCGCTGGGTGTGACCCAAAAACAAAACAAACAAACAAAAATGCACTGCAACTTAAAATTGCACAGAGATCACTCCTGGTCTGCTCTGGCCCATATGGGGTGCCAGGAATTGACTAGATGGTCTGTGTGTCCCTACCAGCTGTGCTATGGTTCGGCCCGAATTCTTTTTTTTTTTTTTTTTTTTTTTTTGGTTTTTGGGCCACACCCGGGAATGCTCAGGGGTTACTCCTGGCTATGTGCTCAGAAGTTGCTCCTGGCTTGGGGGACCATATGGGACACCGGGGGATCGAACCGCGGTCCGTCCAAGGTTAGCGCAGGCAAGGCAGGCACCTTACCTTTAGCGCCACCGCCCGGCCCCCTCGGCCCGAATTCTTTTGTTTTTAATTTGTTTTGTTTGTTTTTGGGTCACACTCGGCTGTGCTCAGGGGTTACACCTGGCTCTGCGATCAGAAGTCGCTCCTGGCAGGTTCCGGGGACCTTATGGGATGCCAGGAATCAAACTGGGGTCCGTTCCAGGTTAGCCACATCCAAGGCAAATGCCCTATCGCTATGTATCAATCAGGACCCTAGCTGGACCTTTTCTGTTGGAAGGTGTAGTAGAGTGTAGTGCAGGGCTACTGTTTATGCAGAAAGGAAATCTCCAACCCCCCCCCCCTTTTCTGGATATACCACAGAGGTATCAGCCAGGAATGGACGACCTGTCAAGTATCAACGGCCATCAGTTTCCCTTGGAGCCTGCGTGGCCCACTAGGTTGTTTTTTCTGCCAGGAAGATGGCAGTTGTGCCAGCCCGTTTTAATACTCTTCATCTTCCTCCTTGGCCACACACAGTTGCTGGGCTACTCTCTACACCATGCTCTGGGGACTGCCGCCAGGATGCTCACATGTAGGGCATATAGTCCAGTTCTCTGAGGTGTCTCCAGGTCCCTGGCACTCAATTAATTTCAGGGTGCTGGCCAATTATACTTGTGATTTTTGTCACATCCGGAGGTGTTAAGGGCTTATTCATGGCTCTGTACTCAGGGATCACTCCTGGCAATCTCAGAAGATCATATGGGGTGTTTAGGATTGTACCTAAATTGGTTACTGAAGGCAAACAGTTCTATCTCCTGTTCTATCTCTTCAGTCCCCATGTAAGCACTTTTTTTGTTTTGTTTATTTTGGGTCACACTTGGGGGTGCTCAGGGGTTACTCCTGGCTCTGCACTCAGACATCTCTCCTGGCAGGCTCCGGAGACCATATGGGATGTCAGGATTCAAATCACCATCTGTCTTGAATTGGCTGTGTGCAAGGCAAAGCCCTATCACTGTGCTATCTCTCCAGCCCCATATAAGCACTTTTAAATAACCTTTTTTTGTAACACATCCAGCAGTGCTCAGAGCTTTCCTGACTCTGTGCTCAGATATCATTTCTTTTCTTTTCTTTTCTTTTCTTTTCTTTTTTTTTTTTTTTTTTGTTTTTCGGGCCACACCTGTTTGATGCTCAGGGGTTACGCCTGGCTAAGTGCTCAGAAATTGCCCCTGGCTTGCTTGGGGGACCATATGGGACACTGGGGGATCGAACCATGGTCCTTCCTTGGCTAGCGCTTGCAAGGCAGACACCTTACCTCTAGTGCCACCTCGCCAGCCCCATCAGATATCATTTCTGTTGGGGCTCAGGGAACATATATGGTGTCACAGATAGAACCCAGTTTCAGATGTATGCAAGGCAAACATTCTAACCAATAAATTACTGCTCCAGCCCTAAGACGTCTGTCTTGTATTTGAGTTAAAAATTTGATTTATGGGCCCCGGAGAGATAGCACAGCGGCGTTTGCCCTGCAAGCAGCCGATCCAGGACCAAAGGTGGTTGGTTCGAATCCCGGTGTCCCATATGGTCCCCCGTGCCTGGCAGGAGCTATTTCTGAGCAGACAGCCAGGAGTAACCCCTGAGCAATGCCGGGTGTGGCCCAAAAACCAAAAAAAAATTTTTTTTTGATTTATTTCTTAAAAACATACAGAAAGTAAGATACTTGTTTTGCATGTGGCCAACCCTGTTTTATTCCCCAGCACCACATATAGTGCCCTAAGTACCATTGTGTAGCCTTAAAACCAAATCTCTCTTCTTTCTCTCTTTCTCTTCCTTTCTCCCTCTTTCTCTCCCCCCCCCTCTCTCTCTCTCACACACACACACACACACACACACACACACACACACACACACACACCAAACACCATACACAGGTTCCTCTGGCCACACAGCAAAAAGTTAAATGGAGTTGCATATTGCTTTCTCTTCAGATGAAGTCCTGGGGTACTCTGAAGTCCTGGGCACCTGCTTAAACGTGTCTTTGCTCATCATGACTTACAGTCATACCTCTCAGTCACATATCTGCTTTGTCCTGTTTAAGAATTCCAGAAGGCACTATTTAGTGTATGTGTTAAATAGTGTTCTAAACCAATGTCTAGGAATGAAATGTAACTCAAACAGTTTGACTGATGACTGTCTATTTACGATTTTTATTTTATTATATTTTATTTTATTTTGGTTTTTGGGTCACAACCGGCAGCACTCAGAAGTTTCTCCTGGCTCTGTGCTCAGAAATTGCTCCTAACAGACACAGGGGACCATATGGGATGCTGGGATTCAAACCGCCATCCATCCTGGATCAGCTGCATGCAAGGCACACTTCCTGCCGCTGTGCTATCTCTCTGGCCCCAGTATTTTTTTTAACTTGATTGATTGATTGATTGGTTTTTGGGCCACACCCAGCAGTGCTCAGGGGTTACTCCTAACTCTGCATTCAGAAATCGCCCCAGACAGGCTGGGGGACCTTATGGTATTGCTTGGAATTAAACTGGGTCCCTCCCGGGTCAGCCGCATGCAAGGCAAACTCCCTACCTCTGTGTTATCTCTGTGGCCCCATGAATAGAGTGTTTTTGTTTTGTTTTGTTTTGTTTTTGGGTCACTCCCGGCAGCGCTCAGGAGGTATTCCAGATTCTATGCTCAGAAATCGCTCCTGGCCGGCTCAGGGGACTATATGGGACGCCAGGATTCGAACCACCTACCTTCTGCATGAGAAGCAAACACCTTACCTCCATGCTATCTCTCCGACCCCTAGTTAACGTTTTAAAGAAATAACATAAGCCAACAGAACTTATTCTCAGAGTACAAAATTAGTTCAATATAGAAAAATCCATGTAGAGGGCAGTGATATAGCTGAGTGGTTAGAGTATATGCCTTACTAACATACATAAAGACCTTGACTTAACCCATGGCACACAAACACATACAGTACATAAAACACATTCTTATCATTTATTTATTTACTTATTTATTTACCTATTTATTTGTGGTTTTTGGGTCACACCCGGCAGTGTTCAGGGGTTACTCCTGGCTTCATGCTCAAAAATCGCTCCTGGGACCATATGGAATGCCAGAATTTGAACCGATGACCTTCTGCATGAAAGGCAAACGCCTTACCTCCATGCTATCTCTCCGGCCCCACTTATGTATTTATTTGGATTTTGGGCCAGAAGTAACCTCTGAGCGCCGCCAGTTGTGGCCCCCAAAATCAAAAACCAAAAAAAAATCAAACTGCAACGGCCCAGCAGCTCGTGGAACGCGCACGCCCCTCGGACACGCGCACGTACAGCGCGCGGACACTGTCGGACACGCGGACGCACGGCGCGCGGACAATGTAGGACACGCGCACGCACGGCGCGCTCCATGCCGGGAAGGGCCGCGGCGCTGTGCGGCGCGGGAGGCTCCAGGCTCCGATGCTGCTGGAGGTGGCCCAGGCCGCGTCGGACGTGAAGGTCTGAGCCCAGCGCGGGGCCCCGGTGGGGGGCTCGAGGCGCATCGGGAGGGCGGGGAGGGGCCGGCTAGTGGGTGGGAGGGGCGCGCCGCAGGACTCACGCGGGACCCCTCTCCCCAGCCCCGCGCCCGGCCCCACCATGTCGTACATGCTCCCGCACTTGCACAATGGCTGGCAGGTGGACCAGGCCATCCTGTCGGAGGAGGACCGGGTGGTCGTCATCCGCTTCGGCCACGACTGGGACCCCACCTGCATGAAGATGGACGAGGTGCTCTACAGCATCGCCGAGAAGGTGGGTCAGGCCTCGGGGCCCAGAGAGGTCCACATCCCAGGACCTACCGCTTCCTTCCTTCCCCGGCCCCACCGCTTAAGTGCTTATTCAAAACTCAGACCAAGATGAGCTCATGAAATTTTCCTATACACGGGTGTACCTGGAATCTATGATGCTGAGTTAAATTATTCAGAGGGAGAGAGAGAGAGAGACGCAGAATCGTCTCCCTCATCTATGGGTTTTGAGAAAAATGAAAGACATTTTTGCAAAAATTCTCAGAGGCAAAGAGAGGAGGGCTGGAAGTTCCGGCTCACGACATGCAGCTCACCACAAAGAGGGATGAGTGCAGTTAGAGAAATAACTACACTGAGAACTATCAGAACAATATGAATGAATGAGGGAAGTGGAAAGCCTGTCTCAAGTGGGGTGGGGAGGAGGGAGATTTGGGACATTCGTGATGAGAATGTTGCACTGGTGAAGGGGGTGTTCTTTACATGACTGAAACACAACTACAATCATATTTTTTTTGTTTTGTTTTGTTTTTGGGCCACACCCAGCGTTGCTCAGGGGTTACTCCTGGCTTTCTGCTCAGAAATAGCTCCTGGCAGGCACATATGGGACACCAGGATTCGAACCAACCACCTTAGGTCCTGGATTGGCTGCTTGCAAGGCAAACACCACTGTGCTATCTCTCCGGGCCCTACAATCATATTTGTAATCAAGGTGTTTAAATAAAGATATTATTAAAAAAAGAAAACAATCTCAGACCCAGTAAGCCAGCCGCTGGGCCTTTAGCAGGGTGCAGGAGCACCCTGTATGTAATAGATGGGTTTATAAGAATTTTTTCCTTTGTTTTTTTTTTTTTTTTTTTTTTTTTGGTTTTTGGGCCACACCCGGTAACGCTCAGTGGTTACTCCTGGCTATGTGCTCAGAAGTTGCTCCTGGCTTGGGGGACCATATGGGACACCGGGGGATCGAACCGCGGTCCGTCCAAGGCTAGCGCAGGCAAGGCAGGCACCTTACCTTTAGCACCACCGCACGGCCCCGAATTTTTTCCTTTGAGGGATACCATTTTTGCTTATTTGTTGGGAAGCATTAAGAGTAGCAAGTCCTGGGGCCGGGCGGTGGCGCTGGAGGTAAGGTGCCTGCCTTACCTGCGCTAGCCTAGGAGACAGACCGCGGTTCGATCCCCCGGCGTCCCATATGGTCCCCCAAGCCAGGAGCAACTTCTGAGCGCATAGCCAGGAGTAACCCCTGAGCGTCACCGGGTGTGGCCCAAAAAAAACCAAAAAAAAAAAAAAAAAGAGTAGCAAGTCCTGGGCCGGAGAGATAGCATGCAGGTAAGGTGTTTGCCTTTCATGCAGAAGGTCCTTGGTTCGAATCCCGGCATCCCATATGGTCCCCTGAGCCTGCCAGGAGTGATTTCTGAGTATAGAGCTAGGAATAACCCCTGAGTGCTGCCGGCTGTGACCCAAAAACAAACAAACAAAAAAGTAGCAAGTCCTGTTCTTTCGGTGGTTTGTTTCTTCACTGTGTTCTGTGTCAGTCATTTACTTAGAGTTTATGTTGATCGAGGCACAGGAGGGAGACCTTGGAGCCAGTTAGGCCCGGCTCTGTGCTTCTGATTTCTACTGTTACACTGGATTTTTCCGTGGTATGTGCTCAAAATAAACGTGCAAGTGTAGGAGGCTGTTCTGTGACTAAGAACTTAATTTTCTCTTTCAGTGATTTCATCAGTAAGGATGACTACGATGTAGGACTTATAGCAACAGGATCAAAAACCAAGCATATTAGAGTAGTAACAAAATACCTGGCAAACTTTTAAAAATCATTTGAGAGATGAGTCATTTTATTTTATATTTGGGGAGCCACACCAGGCAGAGTTCAGGGGTTACTTCTGGCTCTGTGCTCAAGAATCGTTCCTGGCGGTCTCGGGATTGAACTTGGATCCACAGTGTGCAAGTTTAGCACCCTATCCCCTATACTGTCTCTCACCAGAGTTGAGCTATTTTAACAAAAAGTAAAAATAATGGGAAAGTGGATGCATCTATTTCTTTACAGAATTTAGCCTGGGGTAAAATAATGCCTTTGAGGAAATATAAAAGAGTGCTATGTGTAGAAATCACCTGATTGTCTTAGTCACCCTCCTTTCTGGTTGAGGAGAGCCCAGATGAGGTTAGGAAAACCCCCATGCATCAGTCCTCTACAGGACCATTTGGGACCAGAACTTCACATCCTGATTTAATTGGGATCACCAGAATTTTAAGTCTTGTGTGGAATAAGGCAGCGTTTTTCAACCACTGTACCATGGCACACTAGTGTGCCGTGAGATATTGTCTAGTGTGCTGTGGGAAAAATTCCAATTTCATCTGTAACATGTGGCTTTGGCTCACAAATAGACTGATCATTAGATTATTTCATAATAAGGTAATTAAAAATAATCTTTGTGTTTATTTGATTCCTATTCTAGAGAATTACTTTATATATAGTTAATATAGGCACAGAGTTAAATCTGTTTAACATTTTCTAATGGTGGTGTGCCTTTTGATCTTGCTTCTTCATGAAAAAAATGTGCCTTTGCACAAAAAGGTTGAAAAACACGGGAGTGGGGCTGGAGACATAGCATGGAGGTAAGGCATTTATTTGCCTTTCATGCGGAAGGATGGTGGTTCGCATCCCGGCATCCCATATGGTCCTCTGAGCCTGACAGGAGCCATTTCTGAGCATAGAGCAGGAGTAACCCCTGAGCGCTGCCAGATGTGACCAAGAAAAAGAAAAAGAAAAACATGGGAGTAAGGTGAAGAAATAACTTTTTTTCTGGGGGGAGGCCACACCCGGTGACGCACCTGGCTATGCGCTCAGAAATCACTCCTGGCTTGGGGAACCATATGGGACACTGGAGGATCCAATCACGGTCCTTCCTAGGCTAGCGTCAGCAAGGCAGATGCCTTACCACTAGCTCCACTGCTCTGGCCCATTTTTCAATTTTTAGTTTTTGGTTTTGCTTACGACTTAGTCCTGACTTGGTGCTCAGAGTATATGGTACAATGGATTAAACCTGGTTGTGTGGTGTACAAGGCAAGCACCTCCCCTCTGTACTATCACTTCAGCGCCCAGGGTTCCTTTGTGGGGCAGCATTCAAGGTATCCTCCCAGTTCTGCTTGTGTGGTGCTCAGAATGGAACCAGGCATGGCCCAATCAAGCACCTAAGCCCTGTACTTGCTTCCCTGCTTGGGCCCTGGGAATTCTGGGTTAGCTTTCCGAAACCCACTTGGGAATTAGGGTCCAAGAAGGCTCTTTTGGACACCATGACCCAGAGAAGCTGGTGAGGATCCCTGGGGACTCTGGACAGCAGCCCTGCTTCTAGTACTCATCATGAGCAAGGCCAGGCTCTGCCTTTGGCTCAAGTGAGGTGTGTAGGGCATTGGCTCTACTGGAGGAAATAATGTGGGGCAAGTGTTCTGAGTTCTGCCTTGCAAGGCTGGGATGCAGATGTGAGGGCTCTTTGGGAAAGTCAGTGGGGCTCCTAGCTAGGAGACAAGACAGTTCTATGGGTTTTCAGGACTTTTAAGGGTAGGCATCATTGTCACCAGGGGGCGCATGTTTGGCAGCAAACACATCAATAATTGGGCTCACTTTGAGTATTTTCTTTGGTCTTTCAAATTACTCCCTTTTTTTGGGGGGTGGGGGACACACCCAGCATCATTCAGGGGTTACCCCTTGCAAGCTTCGGGGATCATTGGGATACTGGGAATCGAATCAAATTACTTTTTTTGTTTTTGTTTTTGTTTTTTGGGCCACACCCATTTGATGCCCAGGGGTTACTCCTGGCTAAGCTCAGAAATTGCCCCAGGCTTGGGGGGACCATATGGGACTCGGGGGATCGAACCCCGGTCTCGATCTTTCCTTGGCTAGTGCTTGCAAGGCAGACACCTTACCTCTAGCGCCACCTCGCCGGCCCCTCAAATTACTCTTTATGTCCAAAACTTGAATTCTTTTTATTTTTAAGGGGTGGGGTGGGGCTTTATAACCTGGCAGTGCTCAGGAATTACTCCTGGTGGTGCTTATGGGATGTCAGGGATCAAACTCAGGATAGCCATATGCAAAGCAAAAGCTCTACCCACTGTGCTGTTGCTCCAGCCCCCTAAAATTCATTTTTTTTTTGTTTTTTGTTTTTTGGGCCACACCCGGCATTGCTCAGGGGTTTCTCCTGGCTGTCTGCTCAGAAATAGCTCCTGGCAGGCATGGGGGACCATATGGGACACCGGGATTCGAACCAACCACCTTTGGTCCTGGATCAGCTGCTTGAAAGGCAAACGCCACTGTGCTATCTCTCCAGGCCCTAAAATTCACTTTTTAATGTTACAATTATTCAAAATGTGAGCTTGAAATGTTGAAATTTTCTCCTTAGTTTAAAGTCAGAATTTGTGTTTATAATTCTGGGAATCATTTTCTTGGGAAATCTCAACAGAAATTTTTTTTTTTTTGGTTTTTGGGTCACACCCGGCGGTGCTCAGGGATTACTCCTGGCTGTCTGCTCAGAAATAGCTCCTGGCAGGCACGGGGGACCATATGGGACACCGGGATTCGAACCAACCACCTTAGGTCCTGGATAGGCTGCTTGCAAGGCAAACGCCGCTGTGCTATCTCTCCGGGCCCTCAACAGAAATTTTTTACATTTAGCGTAAGGAACATGTAACTTTTAAAATCTCCCTGGCCCGGAGAGATAGCACAGTGGTGTTTGCCTTGCAAGCAGTTGATCCAGGACCAAAGGTGGTTGGTTTGAGTCCCGGTGTCCCATATGCCCCTCCCCCTGTGCCTGCCAGGAGCTATTTTCTGAGCACACAGCCAGGAGTAACCCCTGAGCACCACTGGGTGCGGCCCAAAAACAAACAAACAAACAAATAAAATTTCCCTCTGCAGAAATGGCAGAGAATGGGGACGCTTCCTCATCTCTTCACCATATCTGTTTGGATATCCCAACTGTGCTGAAGTGAGTAAAAGTTCTCTGTTGAGCTGGTCAAGGCCATGCTCATTCTCCTGCAATGTGAGGTCCAGAGTGCCAGTTGGGCAGTGTCAGCCCTGTTCCTACTGGGTTAGCAGGGAGCTGTCCCTTCAGCTCATGTATGTCCTCTCAGTAGCACTCCTGAGAGAGGCTATAGCCTCTGGGCTGTTTTTCTGTTCTGTTTGCAGCTCACTATTTCTTTATTACCATAACTAAGTACAGCATACTGTTGGAGAGCTCACTATTGCTATTATGTAGGTCACTATTATACAGCTCACTATTATTATACGGTGTACTATTGGGTAAGAATGAGTAGTAGAATGACTTAGTAGTTTTAGTTCTTTTATTTATTTATTTATTTTGGGTTTTGGGCCACACCCGGTATAACCTGGTGACACTCAGGGGTTACTCCTGGCTATAGACTCAGAAATCGCTCCTGGCTTGGGGGATCGAACTGAGGTCTGTCCTAGGTTAGCACGCATAAGGCAAGTACCCTACCACTTGTGCCTCCGCTCCAGCCCCACATGGGGTGATTTTTTTTTTTTTTTGGCCACACCTGGCAGTGCTCAGGGGTTACTCCTGGCTATCTGCTCAGAAATAGCTCCTGGCAGGCACAGGGGGATCATATGGGATGCCAGGATTTGAAACAATGACCTTCTGCATGAAAGGCAAACACCTTATCTCCATGCTATCTCTCCGGCCCCACATGGGGTGATTTTTTTTTTTTTTTTTTTTTTTTTTTGGTTTTTGGGCCACACCCGTTTGACGCTCAGGGGTTACTCCTGGCTATGTGCTCAGAAATCGCCCCTGGCATGGGGGGACCATATGGGACGCCGGGGGATCGAACCGCGGTCCTTCCTTGGCTAGCGCTTGCATGGCAGACACCTTACCTCCAGCGCCACCTACCCGGCCCCTCATGGGGTGATTTTTAACTGCTTCTCTGCTCAGTCCCTCACCTGAGGCAGACTGGGTGGGATGATCTTAGGGATTTTTTTTTTATTCTGAGGCATGAAACCTGTGGTGCTTGTGGGTCATGTGGTGCTGGGCATGAAGCACAAACCCTAGAACATGGTACACTTTTGCCTGGTCTAAAGGGAGTTATCCTGGGCCGGAGCAATAACACACCAGTAAGGCCTTTGCCTTGCATGTGGCCAACATAAGACAGACCCTGGTTCTGTCTTATCCCATACGGTCCCCTGAGCCAGCCAGAAGAAATTGCTGGCAGCGATTTGTATGTTTGTTTTGTTTTGATTTTGTTTTTGGGTCACACCTGGCAGCACTCAGGTTAATCCTGGCTCTACACTCAGAAATCGCTCCTGGCAGGCTCGGGAGACCATATGGGATGCCAGGATTTGAATCGAGGTCCTTCTGCATGCAAGGCAAATGCCCTATCTCCATGCAATCTCTCCAGCCCCTCCAAGAGCGATTTCTTGTTTTTTTTTGTTTTGTTTTTTTGGTTTTTGGGCCACAGCCGTTTGATGCTCAGGGGTTACTCCTGGCTATGCGCTCAGAAATTGCTCCTGGCTTGGGGGGACCATATGGGACGTTGGGGGATCGAACTGCGGTCCCATGGTCCGGTCCGTCCTACACTAGCGCTTGCAAGGCAGACACCTTACCTCTAGTGCCACTTTCCTGGCCCCTCCAAGAGCGATTTCTAAGCACAATGCCAGGAGTAACCACTGAGTGCCTCCAGGTATGACCCAAAAACCAAAACAAATAAGTAAATAAACAAAAAATAAAATAAAGGGAGTCATCCCCCCACAGAAGTTCAACCAGCAAAGAAAGGGGCCAGAGAAGTAGGACAGTGGGGTGGGCACTTGCCTTGCACATGGCCAGTCTGGGTTCCATCCTGATATCCCATCTGCTCCCAAAACTCCAGCAGGTGTGATTCCTGAAAGCTGAACCGGGAGCACTACTGGGATAGCCCCAAAACAAAAACGAAGCAAGCCAAAGAAAATGGAACCAGCATCCTCTGTGTGTTTTTTATTGTTGCTGTGGATTTGTGTTTCTGGATTTATACTACCTTTAATGTGGGGTTGGGCTTCTTGAGTAGGGGCTCAGGGACAGATTGTCCTCAGTGTTGCATCTGAGAGCCTGGATGACCCAGAGTAGCTGTGTCAGTGCCTCATGTCACTTGCTTATTGCTGAACAGTGGTGGGGCCTGTTGTATGGTGTGGTGTGTGAAAGCTGCCTCAGGCTAATCCCTTTTGAAAGAACTTGTGGGGTCACAGCTGCTGCCCTCCTGTCATCTCAGGAAAATCACAAGAGTTACTTTTGAATAGAGTTAATCAGGAGAAGTAACAGTTTTAGGAGTTGCAGTTTTGATGACTTTGAAATGAATTGCATAAAAGTGTATGCGGCCAGAGTGGTGCAGCAGGGCGTAAGGCCTCTGCTTTGGCGCTCTAGTCTAGGACAGACCACGGTTCCATCCCCTGGCGTCCCATATGGTCCCCCAAGCTAGGAGTGATTTCTGAGCACATAGCCAGGAGTAACCCCTGAGTGTCACCAGGTGTGACCCACCAACAAACAAAAACGAAAAAAGTGTAATAAAAATTGACGCTTCGGGCCCGGAGAGATAGCACAGCGGCGTTTGCCTTGCAAGCAGCCTATCCAGGACCTAAGGTGGTTGGTTCGAATCCCGGTGTCCCATATGGTCCCCCGTGCCTGCCAGGAGCTATTTCTGAGCAGACAGCCAGGAGTAACCCCTAAGCACCGCCGGGTGTGACCCAAAAACCAAAAAAAAAAAAAAAAAATTGACGCTTCATGGGATCAGAATGATAGCACAGTGGTAGGACTTTTTGTTTGTTTGTTTTTTCGGGCCACAACCTTTTGATGCTCAGGGGTTACTCCCGGCTAAGCACTCAGAAATTGCCCCAGGCTTGGGGGGACCATATGGGACACTGGGGATTGAAACCTTACCTCTAGTGCCACCTCGCCGGCCCCAGTGGTAGGACATTTGCCTTGCACATGGCCGACCCAGAATGGACACGGGTTCAATCCCTGGCATCCCATATGGTCCCCCAAGCCTGCCAGGAGTAACCCTGAGTGCTGCTGGGTGTGGCCCAAAAACCAAAAACCAAAAAAAAAAAAAAAAAAATTGACGCTTTAGATACATAGTTTCTGGACCCAGAGCTAGTATCGCTTTCCTGGCACACAGCTGACCTGGTTTGGTCCCCCATATATGGTCCCCCAAGCCCACTAGGAGAGGTCCCTGATTGCAGAGCAAGGAATAAGCCTGAGCACTCCTGCGTGTGACCCCAAAAAGTCAAGCAAACCAGAAATATACAATGCCAGTTGACATTCAAGAATGTTCCAAGAACATTCTAGGAATTGTGGATTTTGTTCCCTGAGTTGCAGACACATGACTGAGGTCAAGTCCTGGCCACACGTTTTCTTCCTTTTTATATTTAATCTTATTGTTGTGTTTGTTTGTTTGTTTTTTGGGGGAGGGGCCACACCTGGTAGTGCTCAGGAGTTACTCTTGACTCTGCACTCCGGATTCACTCCTGGAGGTGCTTGGAAGACAAGGCAAGTGCCTCCTTGCTGTAATATGAGTCTGACCCCAGTTTAAATCACCCTTGAAACACAGGTGAGACTCCCACGGGAAACTGGGCAGTGAAAGTGAAAAAAGGAAATTCCAGCAATGATGTAACTAAAAAGCAACATACACTGACATAGATGTAATAGCTCTGGGGCCATGTCAGAGACTGGGTCTGAGCCCTGGATGGTGTGGTCCCCAGCACATGCCAGGAGTTACCCCTGAGCACCACTGGTGTGTGGTCAGAAACCCAGACCTGCTCCCACAAAGAACAGTTTGCAGGTGAAAACCGAGTGGTGTTAGATGGTTGAGAGTGCAGGCTGCCATTCTGGGTTCTTTCTTATCTTGTTGTGAGGGCCCATTCTGGGTAGAATTCGGTATTGGTAGAATTGGCCTGGCTTGGTGACAGCAAGCATGGTGCTGACATGGGGAATGATACCCAGTGGGGGCTGGGACCAACATTCCAGCCCCTCGTGGATGTGTGGGCTCAGTGGTACTGGGCCATCCCAGCAGATGGGGTCTCAGAGAAGAGGCTGGAGGGGCTGAAGGGCTTCACCCTTGTTGGCTACCCAGGAGAACCTGGACAGGCCCTTTTAAAGGTGGGTCTGCTTGAACTCAGTGGTGTCTGCGCTTTCACGGTCATACGCTAGACATTGACACATTTCTGGGGCTCCACAGGGGAGTTGGTGGTTGGTTCAGTTGTCACTTCTGCTCTGAGATCAGGTCCTGCCTGCGTTTGCGTTGTTAAGCAACTTCTATTTCTTCAGTGACCATCTGATTATTAAATGTCTGAAAAGTTAGTACTACTGACATTAAGATTGATTAAACTTAGGGGGTCGAAAAGATAGCGCAGCAGTAGAGCATTTGCCTTGCATGCAGAAGGACGGTGGTTCAAATCCCGGCATCCCATATGGTCCCTCGAGCCTGCCAGGGGCGATTTCTGAGCTTAGAGCTAGGAGTAACCCCCAAGTGCTGCCGGGTGTAAACCCCCCCCCAAAAAAAAAAAAGAAAGAAAGAAATCGCTCTTGGCTTGGGGGACCATATGGGATACTGTGGGATCAAGCCACTGTCCTTCCTAGGCTAGCACATGCAAGGCAAGCGCCCTACCGCTTGTGTCATCGCTCTGGTCCCTCTTGTTACATTTTATGTCTGTAAAGAAAGCCGAGCAAGCGTGTGCAAGAAGGGGCAGGGTGTGTCCAGGTGGCAGGGGGAGGCCCTTTTATGCTGAGGCCCTGGTTTGATCCCTGGCACAGCATTTGTTCATGTGACCCTTCCCTCAAAAGAGGAGAAAAGGGGCCGGGCGGTGGCGCTAAAGGTAAGGTGCCTGCCTTGACTGTGCTAGCCTCGGACGGACCCCGGTTTGATCCCCTGGCGTCCCATATGATCCCCCAAGCCAGGAGCGACTTCTGAGCGCATAGCCAGGAGGAACCCCTGAGCGTCACCGGGTGTGGCCCAAAAACAAAAAAAAAACAAAAAGAGGAGAAAAGAAAGGAAAAGAGAACTCCATCTGCAGCTCAATAGGGTCAGATGTGAGTTTCTTCATGGGTTTGCAAATGAATCCCCCATGAATGTACACATAAGATTCAGCTCAGCGCTGAACTTAGTGGGAGCAGCTTAATTTGTGTTGCCAAGTGTCCCAAGTGTTGTCTGTTGGGCTGAATCCCAGGTCCTCGTGAGTGACGTGGGGTTCTCAGGACCTGAAAATTTGAAAGAATGTCTAAGTGAGTACATGAGAGGCTGGTGGGTGAGAGGCCTGATCACATTTAGCTGTTTTCTTGGCTTGACTGAAAAATAGTTTTATAGTTTTGTTGGAGCTTTTGAAAATTATCCATTAAATACAAGTTTTTAATTCTTTTTGAAATGTATTATTTTGCAGAAAAACTAACTTGCTCTTTCCTTCAAATCTCTCATACTTTTTAGGTTAAAAATTTTGCAGTTATTTATCTTGTGGACATTACAGAAGTGCCTGACTTCAACAAAATGTACGAGCTGTATGACCCGTGCACGGTCATGTTCTTCTTCAGGTGCGTGCTCTGGTCTGAGCTCTAGCCATTTCTCTGTTCAAGCCTTTCCAGGGGAGTCAGTTCCTAGGGCCAGGCAGTCACTGAATGGTATTCAGACTAATGCTTCCACTTGTCGAACCTGCAACAAACTTTAGTAGGATATAATGAAAGGAAACAGAAACCTGGGTGGGATGGAATTAAGAGAAAGACATTCTTCTGTTTTGAGACCACACTGGCAGTGCTCAGGGACCACATTTGGTACTGGGGGTCAACAGCGTCAGCTCTGTGCAAGGGCAAGCACCCTCCATGCTGTCTGTCGCTCCAGCTCCTGGAATAACTTGCCTTTTAAATAGACTGCCGGTGTCTTCTTGGTGTCTTTTGTTTTTGTTTTTTTGTTTTTTGCTTTTGGATCACAGCCGGTGGTGCTCAGGGGTTACTCCTGGTTCTGTGCTCAGAAGTCACTGCTGGCAGGCGAGGGGTACCATATGGGATGCCGGGATTTGAACCACTGTCCGTCCTGGTTCAGCTGCGTGCAAAGCAAATGCCCTACCACTGTGCTATCTCTCCAGCCCTCTTGATGTTTTTTGTGACCCCAAGAAGGAACCTTGTACTTCTTCACTTTGCTTGTAAATATAAATTTTTTTTTTTTTGTTTTTGGGCCACACCTGGCAGTGCTCAGGGGTTACTCCTGGCTGTCTGCTCAGAAATAGCTCCTGGCAGGCACGGGGGACCATATGGGACACCGGGATTTGAACCAACCATCTTTGGTCCTGGATCGGCTGCTTGCAAGGCAAACGCCGCTGTGCTATCTCTCTGGGCCCAATATAAAATTATTTGATCAGTTAAAATATACCCCTGCGTGTGAGCGTTAGAATGATAATACAATGGATAGGCTGATTCAAAATAAACCTCACCATCCTGTATGGTCCCCAAGCACTGCCAGGAGAAATTTCTTTTTTTCCCCTGGCTTTTGTGCTACACCTGGAGGTTCTCAGGGGTTACTCCTGGCTTTGTGCTCAGAAATTATTCCTGGCAGGCTCAGGGGACCATATGGGATGCTGGGGATCGAACCCAGGTCAGCTGCATGCAAGGCAAATGCCCTACCCACTATGCTATTGCTATAGCTCTCTGTGAATAATTTCTGAGTGCAGAGCCTGGAGTAAACTGAGCTTTGCAGAGTGTGGCCCCACCCCACAAAAAAATAAGTATATGTTGTTTGTTTTGGGGGATGGTGATTTAATATAACTCTTAAGAAGTCCAATTTTCTGAGTAGCTAAACTGTTATCTCCTGAGCCTCCAAAATGCAAGCAAGCACAGGGCTATTGGAGGCCTGTTGTGTAACAGGAGGTGGCTTCCTGTCTGCATCATTTCCGTGTGGCAGGAGAGGTGCGTCAGGTAGCGTTTCTGAGACTCCTTCCATCCACAGGAACAAGCACATCATGATTGACCTGGGCACTGGCAACAACAACAAGATCAACTGGGCCATGGAGGACAAGCAAGAGATGATTGACATCATTGAGACTGTGTACCGGGGTGCCCGCAAGGGCCGGGGCCTGGTCGTGTCCCCCAAGGACTACTCCACCAAATACAGATACTGAGCAGCCATGGTGGCGCGGAGCCTACTCTTGTATTTATTGGAATAGCCCCTGTACATAGCCACCTGAGGGAATAAAACACTGGGCAGCAGCGTGTCTGTTTTGGTGAACTTGCTGCATATGTGGCTGATTTTACTTTATATTATTTTAGTTTAAATTTTTTTTAAACTTGATTGATAGATTGGTTTTTGGGCCACATCCAGCGATGCTCAGGGGTCACTCCTGGCTCTGCACTCAGAAATCGTCCCTGGCAGGCTGGGGGACCATCAGGGATGCCGGGCGTTGAACTGGGTCCCTCCCAGGTCTGCTGCATGCAAGGCAAATGCCCTACCGCTGTGCTATCTCCGGCCTCACATGGCTGGTTTTAAAAGTCACTTCTATGTCACTGCCGGTGTGCAGGAAGGGGGTGGGGGGAGTCAGGGCCAATTTCCTGGGTCACTCTAAAGCAGTAATGTAGTCTGGGAACTCGACAATAGTCTGGACCCCTTTCTGCAGCCTCACTGTCCTCTGACCTCTGGTGGTTCTTGTCCTCTGGCCAGTCACCTGCCCCTTCTTGGTGTGTATACTCTGGGGTCCAGAGCATGTCTCATTCTTTTCTGATATGCAGGAAGGGCCCAGGTGTGGGTCTGGGTCTGGCAGGAGGGTCTGACTCTCCAAGGATCCAGTCAGAAAAAAAGTGTCTTAATCCTCTGGATCCAGAAGGGCTGGGGAGGACAGGGAGAGGCTCAGTCTGGTGTGTGAGGCCCTGGCTTCCATGTCTGGCATAGCAAACACACAACAAATGAGCAGAACTGATTTAGGGCACCAGTCATCTCTCCAGTCCAAGAGCCTGCCTCAGACATGGAGTTAAATGGCTCAAATCATATGGGCTATACGTGGGCACTGGGCTTCATGGCACCTAGAACGTGTTCTTCAATCCACATGTGAGGTTTTCACTCCTTAACATTTGGTGCAGAGACAGGAGCAAAGGAACTGGCATGCAGTGTGGCTTGCTGGCCCTTTGACCCAGTGTCCCAGAGCTCTGGGGAGGTGCTCACTGGCCTCCTGTTGGCCCTGACAGGGTGGGAGGAACCTTGTACTTTTCCATGCCAGTGTGTGCGGGACAGGCTCCTTAAGTCCAGGTGCATGGGTGTGGATGTAGCTGGGGCTTATGATTCACTTGGACAAGACCCTAGGCTAGGGTCCTAATATCAAGAAACAACAAAAGTCAAAAACATGCTTGGAAATCTGTCAGCCTTAATTTTTCCACTTATTAGATAGTATAATTCTCTTAAGGATTTTTCTGGGGGGGGGGTCACACTGGGCTCAGCTTGCTCCTGGTCCAACACTTGGGTTACTCTGGAGGCCTGAGGACCACTTGGATGTGTCAGGGCTCTAACCTGGCTGGCTGGCTGTATAAGTGCCCTCCTTACTGTACTCTTTTGCCCTCCTGAAGGATGTGAAGAAATTCAAGTGCTTCATTAGCCAATGCATTTGCTTCATCCTCTGCAGTGCAAGACCAACTGCTGATGGTGAGAGATGCACTCTGGAAGAGGCACATCCAACCCAGGAGGGGCCAATGAGGCGGCTTGATGAAAGTTGCTGATGTCGATGTTGGGAGGCTAGAGGCAGATGAGGCAGTGGCTGCACTGGCTCTTCAAAAGTAAAACTGTCAGGTCAACTTTTCTACTCGGGCTGGATCGACAATACAGTGGAAGGGAGTTTGGCTTGCATACTGCTGAAACGGGTTTGATTCTTGCATTCCCCTGAGCACTGCCAGAAGCGATTCCTGAGTACAGAGCCAGGAGTAAGCTCTGAATATTGCTGAATGTGGCCCCCAAAAGAACAACCAAATGTTTACTCTTGTGGACCAGTGTTCCCTCAATCATGAAAGAAAGTGCAGCAGGAAGCAGCTTGACCCAGTATGTCAGTGAGTCCCTGGCAAGAGCCCATGAGAGCTGAATGTGCATGGGCACTAGAGATGAAGAGTCAGTGGGCAGTGACAAGCTGCACGGTGGACGGCTCAGTGCCTTCTGCGGTCTTTTAGGGTGAGGGAGAAGAGCAATCTACTCCATGTGGCGAGTAGCCGGAGGAGGCTCCATCAGCTTTCTTCTGGCTCCACTGTGCTCAGGCCAGTCCATAGATGGAGGGAGAACAATGGAGGGCTGGGCCGAACTCATGAGCTCAATTCCTAGCAACACAGCAAGTGTGTGTGACTCCTGGTCAGCACATGGTGAGGGAGAGGACCAAGGCCCTGGGATGGAGGAACTCCTGGGTTTGGGCTTTTTGAGGAACATGGTTTTTTTTTGTTGTATTGTTGTTTTGTTTCTGGGTCACACTTGGGAGTGCTCAGGGGTTACTCCTGGCTCTACGCCCAGAAATCGCTCCTGGCAGGCTTGGGGGACCATATGGTATGCCAGGATTCAAATTACCATCCTTCTGCACGCAAGGCAAATGCCCTACCCCTACCGTCATGCTATCCGGCCCCAATTTTTGAGGAAAATATTACCATGTTGACAGTGGTACCAATGGCTGAATCCCCAGAAACCACTGAAGTGTCTTTTTTTTTTTTAATCCTTCAGGAGTTATGTGACATGGAACTGTTGTCTTTGTGTGTGTGTGTGTGTGTGTGTGTGTGTGTGTGTGTGTGTGTGTGTGTTGTTTTTGTGCCACACCCAGTAATGCTCTAGGGTTACTCCTAGCTAGGCACTCAGAAATTGCTCCTGGCTTGGACTATATGGGACACCGGGGTATTGAACTGTTGTCCGAACTAGGCTAGCACACGCAAGGCAGACGCCTTACGCTTAGCGCTACCACTCCTACCCCAACTGCTGTCTTTTGAGAAAGCTTTTGTGCCTGTTGAAAATAGAAATTCTGGGCCCAGAGAGATAGCACAGCGGCATTTGCCTTGCAAGCAGCCGATCCAGGACCAAAGGTGGTTGGTTCGAATCCCAGTGTCCCATATGGTCCCCGTGCCTGCCAGGAGCTATTTCTGAGCAGAGAGCCAGGAGTAACCCCTGAGCACCGCCGGGTGTGGCCCCCCCCCAAAAAAAAAGAAAAGAAAAGAAAATAGGAATTCTGGGTACCAGAGAGATAGCATGGAGGTAAGGCGTTTGCCTTGCATACCAAAGATCGGTGGTTCGAATCCCAGCATCCCATATGGTCCCCTGTGCCTGCCAAGAGCAATTTCTGAGCATAGAGCCAGGAGTAACCCCTGAGCGCTGCCGGGTGTGACCCAAAAACAAAAAGAAAATAGGAATTCTGGGGTTGGGGAATGCATTTTCCTTGAATGCAGAGTGGATGCAGTGGATGCAGTGGGATCCCAGCACCACCAGATAAGTGTTTGCTGGCAACATAAACAAAAGTCGTATTCCAGTCATGAATCTACTACTTATACATTTGCTGTATTTATAAATTGTATTGAGTTTTTTTACAATCGACTTTGTGGCAGCCTTGTGGTGTTTTTCCTATCTCTTCCTTCATTCCACACACATCTGATGAGCACTTGCTGTGCCATCCCTTCTCCCTGGACTTGGTACTTAGGGGCTATTTCTCAAGTCCTTATCCCTGCCCCCCACCGGTCACGTACTGAGAAGGGAGGAGTCATAGCTCGCTGCAGGGACACAAGTTTGACACCCAGGTCTGTACTGTGCCCAATTCCATTTGTTGCCTGCCAGGCTGCGTGGATCAGGCTGGAAAGGGTGAGGAGACACAGGCTCTGTTTGGACTCCAAAGAGCGAGTGGGACCCCTCACCCTGTCACTTGGTGGTGGCCTTGGGCAGAGTTCCCAAACCAGCCCCAGGAGAGCAGGGACCTTGCAGAGCAGGATCAGCACTTTGAAGTGACATGGACATGGGAACAGACATACAACAAACATAGGCACACACGTGGCAGAAGTGACAGGAACACAACACAGTAACACGGTCTTGGCTGGATATGGCAAGAAGTGCATCCAATAGACAATAACACGGTCTTGGCAGGGCATCAGAAATAGCCCTTGTGGAAGAAAGAAGCCACAGGTCACAGTAACACTAATGCACGTTAGCTACATGTGACCCAACACCCAAGAGAGAGGGGGTGCAGGAAACACTTTCCCGGGCAGGACAGCAGAGCCACCTGCAGCTGGCACCTGGTCCCTCATCGTGGATGGGACATTTTCCTGACTGCCTTGGCACCCATGGCCCTTTGGAAACTCCCAAAGCATCCGAACCATACTCTGCATTTGGTAAAAGTGGGCAGCGCCCATGGCCGTGGCAAATCAGCACTGCTGGGAAAGGAAAGCTCGAGGTCTTAGCAGTCAGGAGCGACCTGTGTTGATCCCAGCACCTTGGCTTTCAGATACTGGTCACCTATTACAAATTGCATCCACGAGTTCTTGGGGCCAAGGCCACACACACCCGCTCAGCTGCAACCACAGGAGCATGTGAAAGATTGTGAAGGATTTTGAAACTCTTGGAATTCATTTATTTAGAACAAAGCTGGCCTGGCTCCTGGGTCCCTGGTGGTGCCAGCACTGGCTCCCCATGGAGCAGAGCTAAGTTCCTTGCTGAAAAGCTGTTCTTCCTGGTCACAGTGTGGGGAGCCTGGAAGGAGACCAGGAGTTAGGACAGTGGCATACCTGCCAGAGGGACAGTGAGACACGGTGTGAGTTCTCTTCTCAGGCCCACCCTCGGCCCCATGTTCACATCTCCTCTACTTACTGAGCTTGTGCTAAGTGAGTGTTGGATATATTCAGGTCTGACGTGAGGCTTTATAGAGGGCTGGGCAACGCTCCATGTCTAAGCATAGGCTTTGCACACAAGGCCCAGATTCATCCCTCTAAGCTCCGCAGGGTGCAGCCTAGGAGTAGCCTCTAAGCGGCGTGTGTTCCCAAACACTTGAATGACTACAGTTTTGGGCCCCTCCTGGCTATGGTTGGCCAGCTGGGCTGGTGAGCATTTCTCGGTGGAGGTGGCAGGGCTTATGAGGCCCTGTGTGCTACCGCTGGTGCTGCTGGGATGTCCCCTCACCCTACTCTATCTCTTCAGTCCCTGCATGGACTGCTAGATTCTCTCTCTCTCTCTCTCTCTCTCTCTCTCTCTCTCTCTCTCTCTCTCTCTCTCTCTCTCTCTCTCTCTCACTCTCTCTCTATTTCTTGGTTTCTCTCTCGGTCTCTCTCTCTTTCTCTCTCGTTCTTTCTCAAGAAGTGCTGAGCTGCCTTCCAAAGGGAAGCTATCATGTGACTTTTACCTACTGTTTATTGGGCTTTCATCAAACACAAAAGCAGTCAGCTAGGTCTGGTATGACTCTCCTGGACAGCCTCATAATCCTGCTAGGGCAGTTTGGCTTCCATGGTCTGATAGGCAGAGTCTTGGTGAGTGGGAGGCAGGGTTGTGACTCAGTGCACCCCCCTTGCTCTGCTTCCAGGGCAGAGGGCCTCTGTGACTGACAGGTATGCTAGCTCCAGTGTGATAGCAGGTATGGATGGTCACTTGTGACTTCGGTACAATGGTCAGGGACATGGTACTCAGTGGACAGAAGCATGTGGCTGGTTCTATTAAACTGCTCACACAATCTGAATGTTCTGTCAGTATAGGACAGGGGTCTCAAACTCAATTTACCTGGGGGCCACAGGAGGCAAAGTCGGGGTGAGGCAGGGCCACATAAGGGATTTCGTTTACCGAATATTCACAATAAAAATCGCATTATTAATAAAAAAAAATCGCATCAAACATTTGCATACCCTGAACGGAACTGCTCGGGGTATGCAAATGTTTAATGCAATTTTTTTTCTTACTAATGTGATTTTTAAATCGCGAATACAGCAATATTTGAAGGCCGGTCGTGGGCTACAAAATGTTGTATGGAGGGCCACAAAGTTTGAGATCCCTGGTATAGGAGGATGAGTGACCAAGCTGTGTGTCTTGTCTATCACATGGACAGGCCTTCAGGCTGAGAATCTTGTGCAGCCTCCCCTGGAGGGGAAATATTGAATCAAAAGGGTTTGGTGGGTTTTTAGGGCCCCTTGGACTGTGCAAGGACTTCATGCCTGTGTGGGACCACAGGCCATGGTTCTAACAAAAGTTACTGGCTCAGTGCATAATTTTGGACACAGGTTAGAGCATATATGACGACCTGCGGTTGAAGACTAATTAGAGATGGCTTGAAAAATATTGTTAGAAAGTACAATTCTGGAAACTGGAGCCATAGTATAGCAGGTTGAGTGTTTGCCTTGGGGCCAACCTGGGTTTGATCTGCAGCAGTCCATTTGGTCCCTCAAGCCCACCAGGAGTGATCTCTGAGTGCAGAGCTAGGAGTCAGACCTATCATTGACAGGTGTAGCCCCAAAACAAAACAAAACAAGCAAAATAAGCAACAAAAAAGAAAGTGCACATTTTTATAATAGAGGGGTTTTGTTGAGTCACTCCCAGCAGTGCTTGGGGACTAGTCCAGGCCTCCTGCGCTCCAAGCATGAACTCCTGCCCTTGGCACTATGGCTCAAATAAGAGGGTTTTTTTGTTTTTTTGTTTTTTTGTTTGTTTTTGCACTACACACTGATTTTCAGGGCATATTTTTGGCTCTGCATTCAGGAATTACTCTGACTGAGCTCAGGGACTGTATAGGTTACCGGGATTGAACCTGGTCTACCACATGCAAAAGCAAGGGCCATACAGGGTACTATCTCCCCAACTCTGAGAGTTACTTTTTGATGTTACTGTTGAACCACCAGGTGGTTTAGCAGGTCATTTTGAAAGTCCTTGGGAATGTCTTTCTTGGCAGGACCAGGGTCAAACCAGATGAGCAGGGCAGGTGTTTTCTGTGGTGTGAGGTCTTGTACTATATCAGGTGCCTCAGTGACCTCCATGGTTAGTGTCTCGGGATTTGGATTTTGAGAGGAAAGCTCTGAGACATGTCATAGATGGCTGTGAAATATCAGCTCCACCATACAGAATGGCTAGCCAAGATGGCAGCTTCTCCTCTGGGGTTCCCAGGGAGATTTTATTGGGAAAACAAAGCCCACCTCCGAGAGTGGGCAAAGTCGAGTGAAAACCAGCTAACACCAACAGATGGGCACCCGAGGTCCTTGGTCCCTCTTACCTGTGGTTCCTGGGCAGAGTCTTGCACGCCAGCCTGAAGCATCAGCTCATCCACATCCCTCTGCAAGGCCTGCAGCCGAGCCCCCATCCCGTCCAGTACAAGGAGTTAAGGAGGCTCCACTGTCCTCCCCTGCCCTGGTGTCTAGGTGGCTTGTCCAGCTTTGAACCAGGAGTCCATTTTCCCTGGCCTGGAGGCTGATCTGGGAGACGAGGCTGCCCAGGCTGGCGCCAGGCTTTCATTTGTCTAATTTTGGGGCCCACACCCAGTGGCACTAAAGAGTTACTCCTGGCTCTGTGCTCAGAAAATACTCCTTGCAAACCCTATGGACTGGGGGACCAGTGTGATATGGTACAGCAGTACAGTATTAACCTTGCATGCGACAGACTCAGGAGAGACCTGGGTTTGATCGCAGGCATCCTATATGGTCCCCTAAGCCTGCTGGGGACATCTCTCTCTCTCTCTCTCTCTCTCTCTCTCTCTCTCTCTCTCTCTCTCTCTCTCTCTCTCTCTCTTCTCCTGGCTTGGGGACCATATGGGAGGCCAGGGGATCGAGCCGCAATCCGTCCTAAGCTAGCGCATGCACTGGCCCCTGCCGGGGACATTTCTGAGCACAGAGCCATAAGTAACCCTTGAGCACTGTCAGGTATGCCCCCAAACAAACAAACAAACAAACAAAAACACATGAGCTGGCCGCATGCAAGGCAAACACCCTACCCACTGCGTCATCATTCTATTCCTTGGCCCCAGTTTTAACCAGTGTTAAATGGGCTGTGGATAGCATGAAAATGACCCCCTAAAAATCTAGCCTCCCCATAATTTCATGTGGTTGTTTTAGTTATTCTCCCCCCCCCCCCCCGAACTCATCCACAGAATGAGAAGACATAGGTAAATGGTTCACTGCAAACCTCTGCACCACTCAGTTCATGTGTGCATGCTTGTGTTTGTGTATAAGCATATGTGCATGTACATGTGCCTTAGTTTGGGGGCCATTCTGCAGGCCAGGACCACTCCCCCAGGTTCTTTTTTTTTTTTTTTTCTTTGTTTTGGTTTTTGGGCCGCACCTGGCGGTGCTCAGGGGTTACTCCTGGCTGTCTGCTCAGAAATAGCTCCTGGCAGGCACAGGGGACCATATGGGACACCAGGATTCGAACCAACCACCTTTGGTCCTGGATCGGCTGCTTGCAAGGCAAACGCCGCTGTGCTATCTCTCCGGGCCCTCCCCCAGCTTCTTAAAGTGAGAAGTTACTTCATCGTGTGACAGAAGATCAGGCATGTCTCAGGAGTTGGGGGTCTTCTCTGGCTTTGCTCAGTTGGGAAGCAAACTTGGCACCTGAATTCTGTTAGAATCCCAGCCTGAATAAGGCAGGGTGGCTGAGGGTCAGCAAATGTGCATAGACAAGGGCCCCACTGCACTCTGTCCACCCCCGCCACTGGAAAGCCAGTGGGCAGGAAGGGCCATGCATCCAGCCAGCATGTCAGTATGTCATGGGTGAGTCCCAAGCACCTGTTTGAGCAGACAGGACCTCCTGGCCAGGGGCCAACAGAAGTGTCAGTGTGTGGTGATCAAAAAGGATATTTTTGAGGTTTAAGGTTGTAGTCAGAGCTTGAAAATGTTCTTCAAGTGCCTGAAATCGATGCTTTGCCTGAAACAAAAAACCACAGTACAGTGGGCTAGTGAGTCCTCTTAGAAGGGTGTGTAAGTAGCAGAGGCACTGCTCTGTACTGGAAAGGCAAGAGAACTTTCCAGGGGGTATTGCACGTGGCTGATCTGGGATAGATCAGACCCAGCATCCCATATGGTCCCCTGAGCCTGCCAGTAGCGATTTTTGAGCGCAGAGCCAGGAGCAACCCCTGAGCACTGCTGGGTATGGCCCAAAAAACAGAGAGAGAGAGAGAGAGAGAGAGAGAGAGAGAGAGAGAGAGAGAGAGAGAGAGCCCAAAAACCAGAAAGAGAGAGAGAAAGAAGAGAGAGAGAAAGAGAAAAACCAGAGAGAGCCCAAAAACCAGAGAGAGAGAGAGAGAGAGAGAGAGAGAGAGAGAGAGAGAGAGAGAGAGAGAGAGAGAGAGAGAGAGAGAGAGAGAGAAAGAGAAGAGAAAGAGAGAACTTTCCAGAGAAGGATCAGAACTGGGTGAGCCAGGGAAGCCAAGGGCAAGAGTGTGTGGCTCTAAGACCAGGGGCCAGAGACAGTGGTGCAGTGGTTAGGACCCAGCCTAGCATGCCTCCAACATGGATTCAGTTCCCAGCACTCCAGGTGTCACCCTCAGTTACAGATCCATCACTGCATCCTCAGGTTGTTGCACTGAATTGTCTAAGAATCACCAGTGGGGTCCCCCAGAAGCAGAAATAATTGCCAAGGGTTATGGACATCACTTCTGGGCCTTCATGCAGAGCACAAAAGCCACCATTAGTTTTCAGGGTCATCGCCATTTGGTGCCAGGAAGTGGTCAAAACCCTCCCAAGCAAGGCAGGTGCTCTCCCACCTGGTCTGACAGGGGCCCACACCTCGTATTCGTAGCAGTGCTACGATGTGGCCAGACCTTGGAGTCTGCCTGTCAGCCATCAAGGGAGGACTGGGGACCAGCGTGCAGGGCAGCAGGGAGGGCACTGTCTTTTTTTGTTTTTGTTTTTTGTTTTTTGTTTTTGGGCCACACCCGTTTGACGCTCAGGGGTTACTCCTGGCTATGTGCTCAGAAATCGCCCCTGGCTTGGGGGGACCATATGGGACGCTGGGGGATCGAACCGCGGTCCTTCCTTGGCTAGCGCTTGCAAGGCAGACACCTTACCTCCAGCGCCACCTACCCGGCCCCGGAGGGCACTGTCTTGCCCGCAGCTGCCTAGTTCGAGCCTCGGTACCCAATATGCACCAGCTGAGTGACTCGAGTGCTGGGCTTGCTCTGGTAAAGGCAGGGAGGGCGGGTGCAGTGCAGGGCTGTGCTTCTGACAGCAGTGCTGCTTGGGGCTTCCCTTGCCTGTGGTGAAACCCAGCCCTCAGCATGGTGCCTGCCACTCTGACCTTCTCAGAGGCCCTCTAGCCCCAGACCCGTACTCTCTCTGGGGAAGATCCGGGCCCCACTCACCAGGTCCTGCAGCAGGTCGCTGGGGCTGGCTTCAGAGCTCTGAGCATCCATGAGGCCCGCAGGCATACGGGGACCCTGGGGTGTGGGCAAAGAGGTGCCTGCCGGGCGGTTGGCTGCTAGCTCTTCTGGCTTCAGAGCAAGCTGCTGGCGCTTCTGGATTGGCCTGAGACTGCGGAGGGGAGAGGGGGAGAGCCTGGCTGTGCCCCCCACCTGGATGCCCTGGCGAGCAGTGGATGCCAGAGCAGGGCGCAACTTCTCTGCATGATACCTGCCAGGTAGGGTGCGGACACACGCCACTGGGCCAGTTCCTCCGGTTTGCTTGGTTTTTGCTCTCTGGCAAGGGAGACTAAAGCTGACGCCAGACTTAGCAGGAGCCTTCCTGGCTGTTCCTGTGGGGTCTTGGCGTGTGCCCCTCATTTCTGGGAGCAGACTGGGTGCAGGCTCCGTGCTGCCAGGAAATGGAGCTCTGCCACACGACCTGGGGGTCCCATTTGAGAGTCTTGCCCTCCAAGTGGAGAAGGTGTGTCCTGTGACAGGCCCACCACAGCCAGCACTCATGCCTGCTCAGCTGACCTTCCCTTTCGTCCTATCTAGACTGTTACTTCAGGGTTAGCTGCTGGAGGTCACGTAGGATTCCATGTTCTGCTCAGCCTTGGTTCTGGAATTCCTGTACCCCCACAGAGGGAGGATCTTGGGGGCAGGACGAAGTCTGAGCAACCACCTGGGCAAAGGTGTAAGAGTCAGAGGACAAGGACACACACATATAGGGAATACTGAACACCGGGTCTTGTCTGCACCCACAGACCCCAGCCAGTATGGAAAGGTGGGGTGACCCTCATTCATGTTCTTTAGGAATGTGAGGTGGGACAGTGGAATGTGAAGTGAGAAGAGGTAACCCTCCAACTCTGTGAAGATAGAAACCGGGAAATATTTTTACGGGTTAGACTGTCAGAGTCCTGATAGAGAAATGCTGGGTCATGGTTCCTGGGTGATACAAAAGTGGGCCAGATAATATGACAGTTATCCATGTCAGCAGATGTGTAACAAGGCCTGCCTATGTCTGTTCCATAAATGGCCAATCATACATCTGAAAAACAGTCCATTTGAGGCCAGCTTGGGTCAGGTGCCCTCTGCCACCAATCCTGTGTTCCTGAACCTTCCTGTTTCTCTCCTTTTCTGTCTCTCCGTGAACAGACAGTTGGGAAGGGGCTCATAAGGGCTACTTGTCAGCCAGCCTGTTTTGTTTTGGGGGAGACTATTACATGGTGATGTTCAGGGTTTACTTCTGGCTTTGCTTGGGGGTTGCTGTCACAGGTGCTTAGGGTACTGTGCAGTGTCAAGCATCGAACCCAGGTTTCATAGTTGTACTCAGTCTTCTGAGCTGCTCTTTCTGCCTGAGCCATTATTTTGTTTTTTAACAAAAAAAAGATTTTGCTTTTTAGCTTCTTAGCAGTATTCTAGAGACCACACAGCGTCAGTCATCAGAACGGTCTGCTTACAAAGCTTGTGCTCTGTCTTGTTGAGCTCTCTACGGCCTCTAGAATCTTGCTCTGTGTCTGCCAGCTGCTCACCTTCCATGAACAAAAGCTCACATCCAAGTGGACCATATCGGCAGGCACCACATCATCAATGAGACAGTCGATGGTTTGTTTATGCTGTAAGGTTAGGACCGTCCTCTCACAAACACAAGAGCCATTTGCTTCCTGAAGCTATTCTGCAATTCGCACACCACAGGGTGCTTGCCATGCTCTCTGCAAAATCTAGTTCTGAGGAAAAGAGGAAGCAGGTGAATGCCACATACCGTCCCCCAGGAGGACAAGCTGAAGTGGCAATAGAGACACCGCTTGGAGGTGCAGCCCTGGCAGGGAAGGGCTAGGAGGGAAGAACAGGTCAAGGCATAAGCATGGGCATGAGGTCTGGAGACCCCTGGCAGGGGCAACAGTGGAAGCAACTCTTGTGTGGTCCCAGGACATAGAACACACAAAATGTCCCCTGCAGGTCCTCAACTTGCCCCCTGCTCTGGGTGCTTAAGAGCCAAGTTGGTGAGTGAGGCTTTGTCCTTCATAGAGCCCCGAGCCCAGTCCTGTTCTGTGGGCATGATTTGCCTTGGGACTGGGCTGTGTAAGGCCCAAGAGCTGGGAATGCCGAGATCCCTGATAAGTTGTCCTGCAACTGTATCTGCTGCTGCCTACCTCCCTGGGGCCCCATCTGGGTTTTTGGTGACCAGAACCACAAGTGTCCCCTGGCTTCCCCACGCAGCCTGTGGGCGTCTGCTGGCCTCATCTTCCTTGCAGTTCACATGGGCCCCAGGGCTTCCCAGAGCTCATTGCTTCCAGACACTGCTCAGCCCACCCACTTCTGCCTTCACTTCCTGCTCCCTGACCTTACTCTCTGACAGGCTGAGGAGCTGCTGGGGTAACCATACCCCTTGTTGCTAAAATAGCTGCGGCTCTTGAGTCCTGCGCTGCCTGGAGAGGTGCTAAGAGGCTCTGGGGGCAGAGGGGGTCCCTCAGCTCACGAGTCATTCACCTGGGTTTTGTTCAGTTTATGGCCCTGCCTTAAACTGCAACAACAAGAACGATGCCACAGGCCACAACTGACTAGATGGATGGACATGCGGCTCCAGAGCAGAATCCCAGACACTGTCCCTGGTACCAAACCAAGGGGCATTCGATCCTGGCACTGTATAGCCCTGCAATACTCAGGTGGCTCACAGAGGCCCGAGCACCAGACCACCAGGTTCACAGAGCTGGACTGCCCATGAAGAAAACAGGTTGTCAGCAGGGCCTCAGGGAGACCCTGATTTGGCTGCTCCAGTGTTCTGGGTGCTCTAGGCTGCAGCTGTGGCTCAGGGGTAAAGCAACAGGACAAGGGTTTGACCAAAAAATGAAACAACACACACACAAACATCCCTGTGATCCCTTCAGGGGACCCTGGGTAACTTGGGATGCACCTCCCACCCCAGTTCTTTTTTTTTTTTTTGGCTTTTGGGTTACACCCGGTGGTGTTCAGGTGTTACTCCTGGCTCTGCACTCAGAAATTACTCCTGGAAGGCTTGGGGGACCACATGGGATGCTGGGATTCGAACTACCCTCTATCCTGGGTCAATTGCTTGCAAGACAAATGCCCTACGGCTGTGTTATCTCTGCTGCTCTTTGCTCCAGTTCTTTTTGCTTGTTTTTTGGCTCATACCTGGCAGTGCTCAGAGGTTACTCCTGGCTCTGTGCTCAGAAATCACTCCTGGCAGCCACGGGGGACCATATGGGATGCTGGGATTCAAACCACAGTCCTTCTGCATGCAAGGCAAACACTATCTCCATGCTATCTTTCCGGCCCCTTTGTTGTTGTTTTTATTTAGGTTTTGTTTTGTTTGTTTTTGCTTTTGTGCCACTCTGGCAGTGCTCAAGGGTTACTCCTGGCTCTGCTCAGAAATCACTCCTGGCAGCCACGGGGGACCATATGGGATGCCGGGATTCCAACGACCATCTGTCCTGGTTCAGCTGCATGCAAGACAAATGCCCTACTGCTGTGTTATCTCTCTGGCCTTCACCCCAGTTTTTTTTTTTTTTTTTTTGGTTTTTGAGTCACATCTGGCAGTGCTCAGGGGTTGCTCCTGGCTCTATGCTCAGAAATCACCCCCAGCAGGCACAGGGGACCATATGGGATGTCGGGATTTGAACCAATGACCTTCTGCATGAAAGGCACATGCCTTACCTCCATGCTATCTCTCCAGTCCCCACCCCAGTTCTTAACTGAACTCAAACTGCTGCCTTTTCCCAAAGGCAGAGCTACAAGTTTGGGACAGGACATGGTTTGGAAAGGCCTGCTCCAGTTTCGTGGGGGCAGTTAGTTCCTTGGCTGGAGCAGGATGCCTGTCACTGGTTCCTCCTCATGCCTCACACCAGCCATTAACCATCACACATGCCACACACACTGACTGTCCTCCCTCACAATGCCCCTCACACCAGCTGTCCTCAGACTCCTGCAGGTGACATGTGGCAGTCCTTCGTTGTTTGTGACAGGTGGCATCTTTCATTGTTCATTTGCTCATGCCACCGTCTGCTCATGGCCACCCATGATCCCTCACAAACACTGCTTTGAAACATTAGCAAATGATGTGTGTGCTGGCATCTGCAGATACACCTGTGCGAGGTACACTTTGTCTAATGCAGCTGTGTCAGGAGTTGTGCCAGGACTGTAAGGGAAACCAGATCTAACAGTCAAGCCAGTGCTGCCCTGAGTCAATTGCCAGGTACAGCATGTTTACAGCTTCTGTGCCAGGTACACAGAACCCTACAAGTCAGTCAGTAGCTCAGCATGAACTCTTGTCGGGTCCCACTATCTCTGGCTCCTGTGCCAGGCGCACGGTCCCTGATGCACCCATATCAGTGGGGGTCAGCTGTTAGCACCTGCCGCTGTGTGTCTAGATCTTGGCCCTGGGCACAGGCGGGTTCTTGGGGGTCCAGGCTGTCCCCAGTAGAAACCAGTTTAACTTATGGCACTCACACCAAGGTTCCCCTTCTGGGTCTCCACTGCCTAGTCAGGAGCCAACAGGCCTGTCCACAGAGCCATCACTGATGCATCTGGAATCCCTTGCTGGCTGGACTCAGACTGGCTGTGGTCAGCGCAAGGGGTGCCCGGATCCAGGCCCAGAGGCCAGACTAGGATAGGGGGCAAGGTGGAAGTGGTTGCCTTTACACTGCCTTTGCTATTTGCCCATACCGGTTGTATGGGTTCGAGCATGACCGGCCCTCCCCTGGCCTCTAGGGACTTCTCCAAGACATAGCATGCCAGAAACCCTCCCAGAACTCCACAGGACCCCTTCGACTACCCCAGTCTGCCTTCCCACCCTCACTAGGACCCAAAGCGCACCAGACCCGTGGCACACACTAGATCCGGGAGCGCACCAGGACGCCAGGGCGCACACTAGGACCCGGGAGCGTGAGCGCCGTGGCCTTGGGAGGGGACGAGCATTGTGACATCACGTAGGGCGGAGCGGGGAGGGCGCAGGAGGACCGGGACGGACGGACAGACGGACAGACGGACAGACGGACCGACCGCGCGGCGCGGCGGCGGGTAAGTCCTGCGTCGCGTCTCCAGGGTCCCTGCCCCTTCCCAGGTGGGGGACTTTGGCCCTTGGCCGTGCGTGTCTCTCCCGCACCGGCTCCCTAGCTAGCCGGCCATGCGAACCCACCGGGTCCCGAGGCTCGTGTCCCAGCCCTTCTGCCCCCAGCACCGCAGCCGGGAGCCCCGAGAAGCCGTGGGCCCCCTGGCTTAGACCCTGGGCCCTAGGCGCCCGGAGTCCACGAGGGCCCGTGCCTGGGTCTCCAACCTGCGCCCTCGGCCCGCCCCACCTGTCCCCTCCGGCCGCCCTGACCTGTCCCCTCCGCCAGGCCTCATGCTGGAGCGCTGCCCGTGCGCCGGGGTGCGGGAGAGCGCGGGCGAGCGCCCGGCCCGGGCGGCGAGATGGAGGTGCAGGGCCTGGACTGGCTGCTGGGGCCACTGCGCCGGCTGCTGTCCTGGGCGGCGGCGGGCGCCATGGTCTTCGGAGGGGTGGTGCCCTACATCCCGCAGTACCGGGACATCCGCAGGACGCAGAATGCCGAGGGCTTCTCCACCTATGTGTGCCTCATGCTGCTGGTGGCCAACATCCTGCGCATCCTCTTCTGGTGAGTGAATGAGTGGCTGGTACCGTGGCGCCCCGGGCAGGTGAGGGGCGTGCAGAGGGGACAGAACCAGGTCCGAGTCACCTGGCGCTTTCTGCCCCAGGGAGGGGAGGAAGCAAACCGCTGGTCCCAGGGCGCCCCCAGGACGGGCCCCCCCTAAATCTTTGGGCTTAGGGTTATATTTTTTCCTCTTCATTTCTTTAGTAGGAAGTCCACTGTCTGGAAAACACTCAAGAGGGTATTTTTTTTTCACACCCCGCCCAACTTCCTCTTATTATTTGTTCTGCTTAAGGACATTTAAGTTAATGTTAGCAACGCCAGAATTATCCGGGAATGGGATTTTCCAGGACACCAGCTCACCATGCTTGGGGCTTGGAAAGGTCTGGAGCATCTGCCTGATGGGGTCTCTCTGGTCAGCCCAGCCTTCTGGTGCCATAGACAATGCTCCAGGCATGGCCCCTGCTCCTTGGAAGTTCTCCCTGGGCCCCAGTTGTGCTTGAAGTGGACCTTTTTGAGAAATGATTTACAGCTGCTCCAGTTTTGAGTGTAGTCTGGAAAGTTCCCACAGCTGCTGGCCACCACCATTCTTCCCTCTCACCCTCATTTGCCTCCTCCAGGGGGTGCCTCACCTCTGCAGGTGCCTCTGGGCTGCTACTTGGGGGTGGGGGCAATGATGTTTGCTCTTAGCACATATGGAAAAACCTAAGCTGAAGGTTCCCGCTTTCCCCTTGGCTGAGGTCCACCAAGACCTGCTGTGGCATGACATTCTCTTCCCAACACCGGGACGGGAGCTGGGCCAGGCCCCGTGGTGGCTGCAAGAACATAGGGCAGGCCTGGTGGGGCATGGAGCCACGGCATGGCGTAAATGAGCAACAGAGCCAAGTGCAAGGACGCATCTGCGGGCAGAGTTAAAACAGTGGTTCCTTGCTGGGGCCTTACTTAGGGTCTTACTCCCACGCGTGGCTGACTCTGTCACCAGGTTCCATTCCACTCAGGCCTAAGGCTGTCCAGAGCAGCACTGTACAGTATTCGGGTGCTCTGACCTTGGTGGGCCTGGTTCTGACCCAGAGTCAGTGCTGAGCTTTGCTGAGCTGAGTCAGGATTCAGCTCGGGCACAGACCTCTGGGGCTGCCTTCGTGGGGGAGTGGATGGGCATGGTGCCTAGCAGCCCCATGACCCTAATCTCAGTGGCTGGGCAGGCCCTGCATGTGCCTTGCCCCAGCCCAAGGTCCCTCTCGGGGCAGTTCTGGGCTCCTTTATTCCCTTTGGGGACCCTGGGGACTCTACACCTGTTTCCGTTCTAGGAGTCATGCTGTCCTATTCTATTTAATAGTCTGTTTTTTTCTTTGGTGTTTGGGCCACACCCAGTGGCGCTCGGGTTACTCTTGGCTCTGCACTCAGAAATTACTCCTGGCAGGCTCAGGGGCCATATGGGATCCCAGGGATCAAACCCAGGTTGGCTGTGTGCATGGAAAATGCCCTTCCTGCTGTGCTATCACTCTGGTTCATTTAATAATTTTTTGTTTTTTGTTTTTATTTTTCGGGCCACATTTGTTTGATGCTCAGGGGTTACTCCTGGCTAAGCGCTCAGAAATTGCCCCTGGCTTGGGGGGACCATATGGGACGCCAGGGGATCAAACTGCGGTCCTTCCTTGGCTAGCGCTTGCAAGGCAGACACCTTACCTCTAGCGTCACCTCACTGGCCCCAATTTAATAATTTTTTTATTTGCTTTTGAGCCACACCTTGTGGTGTGTGTGGGGGCATGACCCTGGGGCTCTGCCTTGTGCCCCACCTTTGGCGCTGCTCCCTCCCCCATCCTGGAACAGTTGCCTAAGGATTTCCCATATTCAAAGTTGCCACTCCGTAGTGTGGGATCCAAGCCAGTCAGTAGGAATGAGGCAGAGATGGGTTGCCTGGCATCCCTGTGGGTCTGTGATACCTCCACAGACTGCAGGAGGGAGTCGGCATACCCCACGGTTCTAACATAATTGGGTTGGTTTGGGTCCTACCATGGCAACTCCTGGCTTGGGGGTTGTTCGGGGCACAGGTGCTGGTTGAACTGGACTCCCACATCCAAGCTGCCGTAGAGCTTTCTCCCCAGCCTGATTTTAATTCTGAGGTTTGGGGCCCCCTTTGAGGTCTATTCCAGCTCTGTGCTTATGGGTGATCCTGGCTTAGGGATGATCCTGGGACCATATGTGGTGTCAGGGATTCAAACCAGGATTAGCGGGCACAGACAACATGCTTGAACCCCTGAACCATCCATCCCTCCAGCCCCCAAGATGTTTAGTAGGATCAAGGTAGAACTTGGGTCATCAGGGCACAGCTGGCCACGAGGTATGAGGAACTAAGTTCAGCCTGTGTCCTGCACATCCAAACTGTCTTCCCAGCCCTGGAACTGTTTTCTTTAAAATCCTCTTGTGTTAGGGCCAGAGAGAAAGCACAGCAGTAGGGCGTTTGCCTTACACCCAGCTGATCCAGGATGGTTCAAATCCCGACATCCCATATGATCCCTTGTGCTTGCCAGGAGCGACTTCTGAGTGCAGAGCCAGGAGTAACCCCTGAGCACTACCGGGAGTGATCCAAAACCCAAAAATAAAATAAAAATAAAACAAAATCTGGCCCATGCTAGCCCAGGATGGTCCGCGGTTCGATCCCCCATCATCCCATATGGTCCCCCAAGCCAGGAGTAACCCCTGAGTGTCACTGGGTATGGCCCAAAAACCAAAATAAAAATCCTTTTGTAAAAATAGTGTTGAGTGGACCCTCCACTCTGCATCCACTTGGCCTGTGGGATGTCAGGAGACTGAGGGTGGTCAGGCCTGTGCCTGGTTGTGGGGTGAGACAAGCCTGAACAGAGCCTCTTGCTGTCGCTGAGGGTGCTCAGGCTCCTCCCAGTGGCTCTGGTGTCAGATGTGGAGTGGGGTTGGGTATCAGAGTGATGACATTGCATCGGGCATGGGGCCATGGGAGGTGTAGGCGCCCTGTGTCAGACTGTATGAGGTCTACTAGACCTGTCACAGTGGAGTGTGGACCTATCGGGATAGAGGCCTGCATCGCACTCCAAACATGGCCTGTGGTATTCATGGTGTGGCCTGAGTTTCTGCACTTGGATGTCGGGTGCAGTTGGAGGCGGGTGGGTCTGTGGAAGATGCCAACTGCCTTTGTTGCTCACAGGTTCGGCCGGCACTTCGAGGCCCCGCTGCTGTGTCAGAGTGTGGTCATGATCCTCACCATGCTGCTCATGCTGAAGCTCTGCACTGAAGTCCGCGTGGCCAGCGAGCTCAGCGCCCGGCGTCGCTTCTTCTCAGGTGGGTCCTGCCCCAGGAGCTGAGTCCTGACTGGAGGCTGGAGGTGGGGTCTCTGCTCTCACTGGCTCACAGGCCTGACTGTGGTCTTCGACCCCTCACACTCTTACCCAAAGAGACACTGAGTTCACAGAGCCCAGCTTCATCTCCTGGAGCCAGCCCAAGGCGTTGGGGACACAAGAACATTTCCACACTCACCCACCACCCTCCCCCGACTTTGGGAGGCTCAAAAAATAGAGTTTTGAGGGTTTTGTGGGTGTGTTCTGTGGTGACTTTGCCCAGTCTCGGCCCATCGAGCAGCTCTTTATTTTGTGTTTTTTTTTTTTGTTTGTTTGTTTTTTGGTTTTTGGGCCACATCCGG
The DNA here is from genome assembly GCF_024139225.1 of Suncus etruscus. Taxonomy (NCBI): domain Eukaryota; kingdom Metazoa; phylum Chordata; class Mammalia; order Eulipotyphla; family Soricidae; genus Suncus; species Suncus etruscus. The sequence goes on from NC_064857.1 coordinate 55,161,443, forward strand.
CGGTGCTCAGGGGTTACTCCTGGCTGTCTGCTCAGAAATAGCTCCTGGCAGGCATGGGGGCCCATATGGGACAGCGGGATTCGAACCAACCATCTTTGGTCCTGGATCGGGTGCTTGCAAGGCAAACGCCGGGCCCAGCTCTTTATTTTGGTCTGAGGGCTCAGCACTGCTTGGAGGCAGCTTCTCCTGATTTCTAGCTGGGCCCATCTTCATTGCTGGGATTGTTTCCTTTCACTGTGCAACCACCCCCTAATGGCTCCTGCGTTTAGAGAACAAAGTCACTGGCATACTTGGTGGCAGGATGTTAGCCAGTGGCCCTGGAAGGCAGCCTGGACCATAGAGGTGACCATCAGCTGTGCTACTGAGCTCCGCCTTCCCCTCTACTCCCCTCCATCCCTTGAACCTTGTCTCAGAGCTGCCAGAGTCAGTGCTCAGTATTTACACACGGACACAAGCCAGGACCTTATGTACAGTAGTGTGAAAGCTCCTGGAGAACTCCAGAGAGGAGGAGGCACCGCCAGGCCATGCACAGACTCAACACTCACATGTATGAATTTGGTTGACAGGGTCACACATACACCACAGGAAGTCCAGGTCACGTGTAGGACCTTGAGCAGTATGGATCACACACGTGACCTTGGGTGGTACAGGGTCACCCTAGCCATGGTAACATCTTTGCTCCTATTCACATTGACACAGGAGGGGATTTCAGGAGAGTGCAGAAGGAAGAGACCATTTTCGGAGAGACAGCAAGTGGGTCGTAGGTGTCTGACCTCTCGCCTGTCATGTCTTCCTGAGGAACTAAGTGGCTTAGGGACACTAATGAACCAGGTTCTAGGGGTCACGTCTAATCATCTGTGACTCTGGGGCATGGGCTGGCACCTTCTAGGTACCTACCCAGAGGGTATCTCCTCCCCTGACTGACCCTGGAGTGGCCCTGGAGATCTCAATGGTTATTCTGATACACTCTCCTCTTATGTGTGTCCTCAGCAAGGGTCGTGTGGTGCCCAGGATGCAAATCCCTGGATGCTGTGTGTGGTCCAGCCTCCTGAGGCTCTGTGCCTGCCCACTGATCAGCCTCCTGTATTCCTTTGCGTTCTGGTTCCAGTATGTGTGACCACTCATCAGGCCTTGAAAGGGCAGGAGTTTCTGAGGGATATGGCTGGAGCTGAAGTCCGGGGATTCAGGGACACATGTGGGTGCATGCGGTGTCAGCAAGGCTTATGCCCACTCATTGCCTATCTCAAAAGTCCCAGGGGCCTCTGCTCCCTAGCGACAGCCTCGAGGGCTGGCGCTAAGCCAGGAGGTCCTTGACCTCCTGGCCTGCTTCTTTTTTTGGCACCTGGGTGTCCTGTCCTGGACATGATCGTAGGCTGGTCAGGCCAGCTCGTCTTCAGGTCCAAGAGGCAAATGGGAGCTCTAGGGTACTGGGCCCTGGCACTTCACAGCCAGGCCAAGTTTTTGCCACTGTCCACAGGGACCTTGATCTTAGCTCAGGGCTGCACTGCCGTGGATGGGTGGGTGGATGGGTGGACTAGACGGGCCAGGCAAACTCAGAGGTGCTGCCAATAGGGAGCACATGTGCTCTGGTGCTGGGGTGCCTCTGTGGTCCCCTGTGCTCCTCTGTGCTCCCTGGTGCTCTCGATGCTCCCTGGTGCTCTTTAGGCTCTCTCCCAGACCCTGCCTGGGTCTTGCCGAAGTTTGCTCTGGGTTGTAGCTGCTTTCTCGTATCGTGTCCAGTGTCGGGGAACAGCGAGGGGCCCTGCTGGGTGTATGAACGCCTTGGCCCTGCTCTGCTTCTCTCCTGAGTCTGCGCCTCTTCCTATGCACCACCCTTTCTCCCCTCTGAGGCTCTCTGTGTTCCTACGGCTGCATGTCAGTGGGCCTGAGTCCCCCTGCCAAGACCAAGTGTCTGGCCCCGTCTCCTCACAGTCCTCTGAACACAGGCCACTTGCCAGCTCTATTATGCCAGCAACAATGGGAGATCACTCTCCTGCCCCTGAGTCACCTCCCCTCACGTGGCCACTTGTTTTGGCCCCTAAGGCCCTCCTGTCCCCGAGCAAGCACTGGTTCTCAGAGGTAGGCAGGTTTGCAGGGAACGTGCTAAGCAAGTGGATTTCCAGACTCCCAGGAACCAAAACCTTGTGGCCCTCCTGCTTCCAGCCTCGCTTTTCAGCAAAGAAATGCAGAAAGGGCTGGAGATGCCACTTTGCAGTGTCCAACGTCTGCCTGTCCTTTCTCCTCCCCCTCTGTCCGCTTCTCTCTCTAAATGTAGCTGCAGACAATAAGGACGAAGATGTCAAAATGCCCCCTCGGCGCTCCTACCTCGGTATGTACCTGAATGCATGCGGCCCCTGATGCTGCACCTCTCCTGGTCCTCACCCCTGCCTCTCTCTTTCTTTTTTGGGGGGCCATCCCTGTCCGTGCTCAGGGGCTACTCCTGGTACTTGGCACTCTGCACTCAGAAATTACTCAGGCGGTGTTTGCTCACCCCTTCTTCTCTGTCCTCACCCTTGATCTGTCCTGTCTGTCCCCTCTCTCTGTCTGTCCCCATCTCTCTGTCCTCACACCTGTGCTCAACTCCCTTCTTCTCTGTCCTCACCCTAACCCCCCTCTCTGTTCTAACCCCTTAACTCCTGACCCTACACATAAGCCTGTACCCCATGTGGCAGCACTCCAGCCACTAACCACCCCCAGCCTGTGTGCATGGCATGAAATCGTCCCAGAGGCTGCCCAGTTCATGCATGTGCTTGCATGTTTGTGTGTGCCTGTGTAATGGAGAGAAACGGAGGGATGGGGGTGGAGGAGAGCGGGAGCACAGAGGGGATCGAGGAGAGGAAGACGAAAATGATCTTCAACTTCCAAATCATTATATATTCAAGTTTTAGAATTCTTTGGTTAAATTTATCCTAAAGTATTTTTAGTGTTATTTGAAACAATGGCATTGTTTCTTTATTTTCTTGTAGTTTGTTTATTGCTACTTTCTAGAAGTAAACTGATTTTGCAATTAAACTTGTATCCTGCACCTTTGCAGAACTCATTTTTTTATTTTTATTTTTTGGGGATCACACCCGGCATCACTCAGCTCAAGGGTTACTCCTGGCTCTATGCTCAGAAATCGCCCCCGGCAGGAACAGGGGACCATATGGGATGCTGGGATTTGAACCACCGTCCTTCTGCATGAAAGGCAAATGCCTTACCTCCATGCTATCTCTCCGGCCCCTCATCTTTTAATTTTTAATAGATACTTGAAGGTTTTTCTGTGTATGAGATCCTGCTATCTGCAGAGAGAGGAAGCCCGACTGCCTCTGCAGACTGGGTGCTTTTTCTTTGCTTTTTCTTTTTTTTTCTTCCATAGTTATCCTGGCTCAAAATGACATGGGTGCATTTGTTTGTCTCACTCCTGGTCTTCAGAGAAGATACTTGCTAATTGGCCTTAAGCAGGAGCTAGCAAGGGTTTTACATTGATGCATCATATTAGTTGGACAAGTTTCTATCTAGTTTCTGTTCTGAGCTTTTAGTGTTTTACTGTGAAGAGATGTTGAAGGTCCAGAGAGAGCTCCATGGACTGCCTGCCTGCCTGCAGGAAGATTGGATTTGATTCCTAGCACCCTATAGTCCCCCCTAGAGCACCCCCTTTGCACCACCAGGAATGGCCCAAAGAACAAAGCAAAAGACAAAGCTCATCTGATGCTTTCCTGTCTCTGGGGTTGTGAATGTGTCACAGCCTTTGTTCTTTGACCATATGTCGCTTCCAATGGGCCTGGCATTTTGAATCACTCGTGCTTTTTCTAAGAAAACCCTTGTGACTGACTCTGAGCCTTTCCAGATCAACTAGATTGTTAGCAACATGGGGCGGGGTCCTTTCTGAGTCTGCTTTGGCTGACTTTGGTTTCATATCAAGCTGCTGTTCTCAGAAATGCAGGTGCAGTCTCTTCCCTAAAGAACTGGTGTGATTCCCTTTATGATGGTCTCCTGAGCAGTGCCCAGGGGGCTGGAGCCAGATTGTGACACTTAGATACTCTGCTCTGGTCCATGTGAGGCCACAGGCTACCCAGGCATGCTGGGTGACCATGTGGGTGCTGGACAGGCTACGTCCCTACACATAGGCTCACTCCTGCACAGTAGCTTTCTCCCAGTTCTTGTTTGGTTGGTTGGGTTTTTGCATACAAAGCCTGAGCTCCAGTCTTTTTTTGTTTGGGGACCATACCTGACTGTGTTCAGGGCTTACTCCTGGCTCTGTATTCAGGAAGAATACAGACTATTAGGAAAACTTCTAATAGGCTTGGGGGACCATGTGGGGTGCTTGGAATTGAACCTGAGTCAGTCGTGTACAAGGCAAACACCCTCCCCGCCTCACTGTCGCTTCATCTCCAAAAAACTCTAGTCTTTTGAGCCATCTCTCTGCAGATGGGAGGGTGTTTCCTAAATGTCTCAGAAGTCCTGGGGGCCTATCCCAGCATCTCTCAGATGATGGGGCCAGCAGTTCATTGTCTACCTGTGGTGCAGATGGCTCTTGGCCATTCTGGAGGCCTTGGAGGTCCTGGGGGGGGGGGGGTGGCTGTGATCTTTGGACCTCGTGCTAGGGCTCACTGGCCTGCAGCACACAGGGTTCTGCCCCCAGTCTCTGCTGTCCATAAACGGTTTCAGTAAACATATCTGGCTGGCATGTACTATGCAAATGTAAGGTGCTCAGCATTTTCACAAGGTGACCTACTTGCTTCTTTGTAGCAGTAGTTTGCTTATCCCCACACAACATTGTCCTGGTTTGTTTTGTGTATGGTTAGGAAAACCAGGGTAACTCCTGGCTCTTCACTCAGGGATTATTCTTGCTTTGTTTTGTTTTGGGACCACACATGGCAGTGCTCAGGGCTTACTCCTGGCTCTGCACTCAAGGATCACTCCTGGCGGTGCTCAGGGGACCCTTATGGGATGCCATAGATCAAACTTGGGTCAGCTGTGTGCAAGGCAAGCACCCTAACTATTGGACTATTGCCCAAACCCCTAATTTTCCACTACAGCATTTATGATTTCCATATGCATGCTTTTCTCTTTCTCTATTTCTTTGGAGGGATGGAGCATAGCCAGCAGTGTTCAGGGGGTCACTCCTGGCAGGACTTAGGGAACTGTCTGTCCAACTAGGATCAGCTTCTTCCTGTTCTGTGGGTCACATATGCTTCTTTGAACTTTCTCCACAGTGATTCTTCTCTTATCTAAATCTTTTTTTTTTTTTTTTTTTTTTTTTTAGGCCATATCTGGCAGCACTCAGGGATTACTCCTGGCTGTGCACTTAGAAATCACTCCTGGTGGGGCCAGAGAGATAGCATGGAGGTAAGGCATGCAGAAGGTCCATGGTTTGAATCCCAGTGGTTTGAATCCTATGTGGTCCCTCGAACCTGCCAGGAGTGATTTCCTTTATTTATTTATTTATTTATTTTTCATTTTCGTTTTTGTTTTTGGGTCACATCTGGCAGCGCTTCTGGCTCCATGCTCAAATATTGCTCCTGGAAGGCTCGGGGGACCATATGGGATGCCGGGATTTGAACCACCGTCCTTCTGCATGCAAGGCAAATGCCCTACCTCTATACTATCTCTCTGGCCCCCTTCAGGACGTTTTAAGTTGTTCTGTTGTATATCTGAGCTCAGAGGTCGCTATTTTAATTGAAACGATTTATGCAGTTGATGTGCTTCTTTTGATGATGCCGAGGACCTGTGGAGGTCCTGTGTGCAAGTGTTCTGCAAACTGTAGTTCTCTCCTCCGTCAGAAATCGTAGCCTCGCATTTGAGTTGGAAATCGTTCCAGGGAGTCTGCTGCCCTGTGAATTACAGCCTGCTCCCTGCAAGCCACACCTCCGGCTTTTGCTTCTGTGTCTGTGATCTGTATCAGGGCTGCATCAGCAGAAGTGCCATGCCTGGTTCTTACGTCCTTTGCGCTCTGGACACTCAGCAGTTCAGCAGGTTTCGTACCTAGTCTGGTGGCTGTGTCCTCAGAGGTCATTTGCTTCCTTTTTTCCCCTTTCGGGTCTATACTGGGCTACTTCCTTCCTACTTCCTTGACTCTCAAAAAATTCAGTGGAAGCTGGAGATTTAGGGGAAAGACTAGAATAGGTGGGCTGTGGTCCTTCCATCAGGTTACGGTTGCTGGGTTGAGTGTGGTCTACCAATAGAGGAGGCGGGGCCTGTTCTGGGAGCCTCAGGGAACTGTCATGTAGCCCTCGGGCCTCTCCAACAAGATGTGCCCCATCCACACAGTGGGGTGAGCCTGTACACTCAGCTGTGCACACTCAGCCTGCACAAGGCCCAGCTTGGATTGGGCCAGGCCCCAGATTTACGGGTGCTGAGATAGGCTGTTAGGGGAACTCTGTTCATTTGCGGATATTCATGTCTTAAATCTAAGCCCTTGGGTGCTACAGGTCTGAACCAGAAGGTGCTCTGCAAAATAATCACACACACTTAGTATAAGAAAAGACTTTTAAAAAGTCCCCACATTACCCTAACTCCAATCTGCAGACCACCCTCCAAGCAGCCACTGGTGGAAGCTGTGGGAATGAAAGAAGCCCCTCCTCTTCCATCCTTGCCTTTTTATCTATGGAAAAACATCACACCTAGAAGGTGGGACCAACTGGTTTCACTACCAATTAGAGGTGCTGCATTCTTAGAATAACATCTGATGAGGAACCATGTAGGTGTTGATTTACATAGAGACAGACACATCCCGTAACCCCACATTCATGGACTCAGAGATCCAGAGGGTGCTCTGTGGGGAGCAGGAAAGGGAAGAGGAGCAAACAGGTTGCTAGGAGATGAGCCATTTCCCCTACATCTATACCCTCAGAAGGTTTCTGTCTCCTGTTTGGTGGGGGCCTGAGTCTGCTGCCCCCCCCCAGAGGAAGGTGCATGTTGGGGGCATAGAGTGATGCTGCCACTTGGGTTGCCCAGGGTTCCTGTAGTGAAAAATCAGGTCAGGGCAAGTGGCCTAACCTGGAGGGGCGGACGAGCCAGGGACCTTGGAGGGCTATCCTGCAGCCACAGTCAGTGTTTCGGGCAGTAGGGGGAGCCCTGGGCACCGGGGGTGTGTGCTCTTCTAAAAGGTCTTGGGGGTGTAGGGTCCACGCCGCCATCCCCAAGCTCACCATGAACTGCCCACCCTGCAGTCCTATCACAGGGCACTGGGTATGAGGATCAAAAACAGGCTTGTCCAGGAAGTATGTCTGAGACAAACACGAGGGCCCCTCCGGGAACTCTGAGACCACAGGAGTAGACGTTTTCCTCTGGGAAGAATTTCGAGTGTTGGAGCGGATGTGTGTGCAGAAGCCGCTGTGCCGGTCCTCTCTGGTCCCTGGGCAGTGCTCTGGACAGTGCTGTGCTGCTCCATGTGGCAGGTCCTGTCCCTGCACCTTTTTCCATTTGCAAGTGCCTCCTCCTAATTCCTTCTTCATCTTTCTGAGGAGGCAGCGCTTCCTGTTTCCCTACAGAGCCCATGATTAGGTGCTGCACTCTGCACTGTCCTGTGGCCATACACTGCACACAGTCTAACAAGTTTCCCTACATGGGTCTTCTGATAGCCTACTGGGAAGTGTAACTGTGTTTATGGAGAAGTGTTTAAATGTATCCTGCGGGGCCGAGAGATAGCACAGCTTGCGCAGAAGGACAATGGTTCGAATCCCAGCATCCCATATGGTCCCCCGAGCCTGCCAGGAACGATTTCTGAGCATAGAGCCAGGAGGAACCCCTGAGCGCTGCCAGGTGTGATCCGTAAACCAAAAATAAAAATAAAAATAAATAAATGTATCCTGGGAGGTGTAGCAGTTTATCCTGGGAGTTATGACAATGCATCATTGTGGGTGTGACAATGTATCCTGGGAAGTGTGACATTATATCCTGGGAGATGAAACAGTGTGTGTGTCCTAGGAGGCGTGACAGTGTGTCCTAGGAAATGTAACTATCTTTGGGAAGTGTCACAATAGATCCTGAGAGGTCTAACAGTGTATAGGGAGGTGTAACACTGTGTCCTGTGGGTGTGACTGTGTATCCTGGGTTAGCTCCAGGCCATTCTGGATACTTCCCCTTTTTTTTTTTGTTTTTGTTTTTGTTTTTGTTTTTGGGTTACACCCAGCAGCGCTCAGGGGTTACTCCTGGCTCTATGCTCAGAAATCGTTCCTGGCAGGCTCAGGGGACCATATGGGATGCCAGGATTCAAACCACCGTCCTTCTGCATGCAAGGCAAATGCTCTACCTCCATGCTATCTCTCCGGCCCTGGATACTTCCTTTTTGATTGGATCCTGTGTGTTTTGTTTTTAGATTTCTGCTTCTGATTGTTCACTTCTAGTGTGTGTGTGTGTGAGTATTTTTGTGTTCTGTTCTCTGTAGATTTAGATACAACGTCTTGCTCGACTGGTGAGTTCAAATGACTTCCAAAAACTTCCTCAACCCTTTACCAGCAGCATCATGTACTGTGCAGACAGGCTTCTTTGCTCCCACTGTGCCTCTTTTTTCTGTCTGAGGACCAGCTGTGACTGAGCAGGGTGCTGACTTGTTCCTTACCTGACTTGTTCCTGGTTTTCGGGATCCATGAGTGTGATGGCAGCTGTTTAATTGGCTATCTGAAAGTTATGTTCAAGAGCACGTTCTTAGGACCACTGGGGCCTCTCTGAATGGTGCTGAGGGTCAAACTTGGACCCTTAATAGTGCAGTGTGTGTTCCCACTCTTTGAGCCATTCCTTAGAACTTCCTTTCTATCCCTCAGTTGAGCGCTTTTTTTTTTGTTTTGTTGTTTTGTTTGTTGTTATTTGGTTTTTGGAGGGCCACACCCAGTGATGCTCAGTTGTTACTTTTGGTTATGTGCTCAGGAATCCCTGGCTTGGGGGACCATATGGACGCCAGGGGATCAAGTTCCGGTCTATCCTAGGTCAGCCACTGCTCCACTGCTTCGGCCCCTCAGTTGAACATTTTGTTTTGTTTTGTTTTGTTTTGTTTTTGGGTCACCCCGGCAGCGCTCAGGGGTTCCTCCTGGCTCTATGCTCAGAAATCGCTTCTGGCAGGCTCGGGGAACCATATAAGATGCCAGGATTCAAACCACCATCCTTCTGCATGAAAGGCAAATGCCTTACCTCCATGCTATCTCTCTGGCCCCATCAGTTGAGCATTTTTATCAGGAATGCATGTTTGCATGTTGAATTTTGCCAAATATCCTTTCATATCTATTGATGGACTCCTGTCTTTCTTTTTTTTTTTAATTGGTTAATGTGACATGGTAAATGCCACAATTTAGGATTGAAAGACAATGCTGAGTTCCTGTGGTGAGCCCTTCAAGGACTCAGTGTCCTAAACCTTTAAAGCCTGGGGTTGGTTTTGCCATAAGAGCAGTCTCAGTCTGTCTCATGGGATAAATGGGGAGTTAACCCCTACTTTGCAGCTTTCCAGAAGAGTTTGTGTAGAAGTATTGTTTCTACTGCAGGTATTGGATGGAATCTGCTAGGGAAGTCATCCGTGTGGCTGTATAGTCTATTTCATCTTGAATGAAATCTTGGTGGCTTCTTTTCCCCTAGCCTTGTCAGAGGCAGGAGTAACCCCTGACCATCACTGAGTACAGTCCCAAAACAAAAATAGGACAAGAGTGATAGTATGGCCGGTAAGATGCTTTCCTTACATGCAGCTGACCTGGGTTAAATCCCTGGCATCCCGTATGGTCCCCCAAGCCTGCCAAGAGTGATTCCTGAGTTGCAGAGCCAGGAATAACTCCTTCACACTCCGAGTGTGGTCCCAAAACAAAACAAGAACAAAAACTACTTTGCCTCACTAAAAAATAAAATAAAATAGAAAAAAATCACTCGGATAGAAGCTCAAAGTGGGGAGGACAGTTTCTTGGTCAGGAGTCTGTATTGAGTTGGGACCAGGCTGTGGGACTGCACTGCCCCTATTGGCCATCAGGGGGCGTACTGTGGGCCAGGGAACCTTCTTAGTTCTTGCTTCTAAGGAAATTCCTTTCAACAGCGTCTGTGCAGCTGTTTTTCTTTCTTTGATTTGTATTTTTTTATTTTGTTTACTTATCTATTTATTTTTTGTTATGGTGAGGCACACCTGGAAGTACTCAGGGGTTACTTCAGGCTCTGAGCTCAGAAATCACTCCTTGGCAGGCTTGGGGAACCACATGGGATGCTGGGAGTCAAACCCAGGTCTATCCCGGGTCGACTGTGTGCAAGTCAAACACCCTATAGCTGTGTTATTACTCCTGCCCTGGTTTTTGTTTTTTTTTATTAAGGCACTGTATTTACAAAGTAATTCCTAATAGTTTCAAGCAGACATTCTACCACCAGTGTCACTTGTCAGCTTCCTTACCAGGCACTTTTTGTTTGTTTGTTTTGGGGCCATACCCAGCAGTGCTCAGGGCTGATTCCTGGCTCTGCAATCCATGATCACTCCTGGTAGTGTTTAGGAGACCATATGGGGGAGCCAAGGATTGAGCTTGGGTGACCCCATGTAAGTTTAGTTGTTGTAGTTTGGGTTCACTGTGGTGGATTTCCAGTGATGTTGATCACAGCTGTGTTTTTTGCCACAAGTTTGTCTAATTACATGGAATTGAACTTTATGCATTTGTTTGGGGGAAATATATGGCCTTTTGTTTCCATTTCTCAGGGGGGCCCTTTGACTGACGGTACCCATCTGTAGTTGGGATTTTTGGTGAGTGGAGGTCAGAAGGTCTCTGAGCCTCGACTGCTTCCAGGATACCTGGCAGAGTTCCAGCTTTCCTGCTGGTACTTGGGGTCCCATTCAGCAAGACCACATCGGTTGTATTTTGTGTGCAGATGGGATAAGGCTCTGACCTATTGGGGACCCCCTTGTTAGTTCTCGATTTTTCTTCTTGCTGGAAGTGTCATTTCATGGGGGTGACGAAGCTGCCCTCTCTTCCCTCTCACCACACCCACTAGCAGCTTCTCACAGAGGATCTGCGAGCTGGAAAAAGACCCAGACCTGAAGGAGAGGAGGACAGTGTGTGAGTGCAGCTTGTCACCCCTTGAAATGACACTTCTGCGCCCCAACACCACACACCTCCCCTGCACTTGGCCCTTACTGAGCCCAGGGGGAACATTCTGATTCAAACACTGACAGGATAGGGACATAGCTGGGCGCAGACACGCCGCTTCCCATGCGTGCTTGGCCCAGTGCTCGGGCCTTCCCTGCAGGAGCCTTTGTTCACATGACCTCCCACAACCCATGTTCATCTGCCATGAATCCCACTTTGGCTAACTAGGGAGCACATAGGGACTTTGTTTCACAGGGACTATTTTTTTTTTTTTTGGTTTTTGGGCCACACCCGGTACGCTCAGGGGTTACTCCTGGCTATGCGCTCAGAAGTTGCTCCTGGCTTGGGGGACCATATGGGACACCGGGGGATCGAACCGCGGTCCGTCCAAGGCTAGCGCAGGCAAGGCAGGCACCTTACCTTTAGTGCCACCGCCCGGCCCCACAGGGACTATTTGTTAAGTGAATGATAACATTCTGTCAACTAAATGTGTACTGATGATAATTATCTACCTTGGGCCAGAGAGGTGGCACAACTGGTAGGGTGTTGGCCTTGCATGCGCTGACCTAGGACAGACCAAGGTTCGATCCCCCGGCATCCCATATAGTCTCCCAAGCCAGGAGTGATTTCTGAGCGCATAGCCAGGAGTAACACCTGAGTGTCACCGGGTGTGGCCACAAAACAAAACAAAATAATAATAATGATCTACCTTATCGGGCCCTTAGATGCCTAAGATTTCTCATTTCATTATGAAAGTAGTGCTCAGAGGCAGGGCTATTACTGAAGAAGTGAGAAATGATTAAATAATCAGATGGTGGGAACAGGGAGGCTGATGCAGAAAAAAGATCCAGAGGCTCTGACTATTAGTATGATTTAGGAGGAACTTCAGTTTAGCCTCTTTTGTCTCAAGTTAACATCAAGGCTTTTATAAAGTGCCTTGTCAAGAACAATTGAGCCACAGAACTCAGACCCATCTTCCTCACACTGACGCCTCATCAGCTCATGTCTCCTCTCACGCTGACTCACCAGCTCCTGTCTTCTTCACACACTCACTAGTTCACGTCTCTTCACACTGATTCCTCACCAGTTCATGTCTCCAGTAATGACTGACTCCTCATCACACGTCTCTTCACACAACTAACTTCTCAATGGCTCGTGTTTCCTCACACGGACTCCTCACCAGTTCATGGCTTCTTACAAGACTAATTTCTCGCCAACTTATGTTTTCTCACCCTAACTCCTCACTCACATCTCCTCACATTACTGAACCCTCACCAGCTCATGTCTCCTCACAGACTGACTCCTCACCAGCTCATGTCTCACACTGCCCTGAACACCTCATTCATCTTTCTCTCTCTCTCTCTCCTTCTTTCTCACCCAGACTTCGACCCTCACCACTTCTGGCACTGGAGCAGTTTTGGGGACTACATGCAGTGCATCTTGGCCTTCACAGGTGTGGCAGGCTATGTCACCTACCTGTCCATTGACTCAGTCCTGTTTGTGGAGACGCTGGGCTTCCTGGCCGTGCTGACAGAGGCCATGCTGGGTGTGCCGCAGCTCTACCGTAACCACTGCCACCGGTCCACGGAGGGCATGAGGTAGGCGGGTATAAAGGAAGCCTCAGGCTTCAAAACCAGGACCTGGAAGGTCTGGAGACAAATATTGGTGCAGGAAATAATCCACACAAAAGGGGGCAAGAACAGGTTCAGGAATTCCAACACACAGACCAGGAATTCTAATACATAAGCTTTCCACTCCAAAAAACAAAAAACAAACAAACAAAACCCCAGAAAAGTCAGTGAAGAAAGACCAGAAAATGAATGCACAGCCTTCCTGAAACTCAGGCTTTTAAAAAAAAAAAAAAAAAAAAGAAACTCAGGCTTTTTAATAGCAAGAACCAGACCACACCCATGGGAGAAGAATGAATACTAAATAGGAAGGGACCCAATAATCCAGTCACCAGATCACCCCTAGGGTGGAAAACAAACCAAGTAACCAACAGACAGGCCGGCACAACTCACACTTGCATGCCCATCGACACCAGGGCAGGGTGCTCTGTTGCCAGTTGGAGAAATCAGGTTGGAACCTACAATCTGAAGCCCCAGCAGGTGTCGTGCAGAGATGCTGGTGTCATCTGAGAGCTGCTCCTGAGGGCTGTGGGTTCATACTGCTGGGCTGGGGGAAGGTGTCAGCCCAGGTAGGGAGTGAGGAGCAGCTCCACCACCAGCAGAGTGTGCAGAGGCAGATCAGTTGATAGCTGCGTGTCAGAGAGGCGCTCCTGGTGGTGGCTTGTGTTAGAAGGTGATCACGTGGTGGAGGCAGCATGTCATAGGTGTGTTCACATGGTGGTGAGCTGTGATATATTCGCATGGTGGTGGTGTGTTATGATGTATTTGCATGGTGATGGTGTGTTGTGATGTATTCACATGTCAGTGACATGTTATATATAACATTCTCCTGGTGATGGTGTGCTTTGATGTATGCTATGACATTCACATAGCAATGGTGTGAGAGGAGCCTTTTGGCCATATACTATAACATAGTCACATGATGGTGGCTTGTTATGACATATTCACATGGTGATGGTGTGTTATGACTTATTCAAATGGTGGTGGCACGTTATGATGTATTCACATGGTGATGGTGTGTTATGACATGTTCACATGGCAGTGGCTCCCCAATCCCAGCTTTGAGTGTCTATTATGGGTCCTTCTGCTACACTAGGCTGTTCTTGCCATAGCGTACCTGTCCTCAAGGATTGATTGTTGGGTCCCCAGAGCAAGATGTGCAGTGCCCACCAGGACAGTCTTTGGCCACCTCCTCATACCTGCCTGCCCTTGCACCTCTCCTCCAGCACCCTTTCACCGAAGAAAATTTGGTTTGGGGGCAGGGTTTGTGGTAGAGAGGGGGGCTGTGCATTTGCTGCCCACACCTACCCACATCTGTGGACCATTGGTCCAGGGTGCAGAGGAGCAGCTGGGGGCACGGGGTGCAAGTGACCTCTAGGACCAGCACCATTGGGCTGGCATGTGAGCAGACATTACCAGTAGGGCTTCTGGTCACTGCAAGGCCTGTCGTAGGCCTGGGCACAGACTTATGTCCCCCATGAGCCATTGAGGGTGCAACTGCTGTCATAGCCACTCTCCCTGGACCCCATCCCTCCCCACTGTGGAGGGACCTGTCACTCCTAGCATGAGGACTGCCGGAAGTCCTCAGGGAAGGCAGCTGTTCTTCGACTCCAGCATGCCAGCCCGGGTATTGCCGACTCTGAGATGGGCAGAAATCCCTATACACAGTCAGGCTACCCAGGGCTCTGTGAACACAGAGACCTCACAGCAGAGGGTGTGGGTGGTGTGCTTGGCCTGCCTCACCCCTGACCTTTCACTCTGGTCTGTATCCTTAGCATCAAGATGGTTGCCATGTGGACAAGCGGTGACACTTTCAAGACGGCCTACTTCCTGCTGAAGGGTGCACCCCTGCAGTTCTCTGTGTGCGGCCTGCTGCAGGTGCTGGTGGACCTGGCCATCCTTGTACAGGTCTATGCCTTTGCCCGCCACCCCCCGAAGCCAGCCCTGCACGCTGTGCACCCTACCAGTGCCAAGGCCCTCTAGGCTGCAGGGCCCGGCTTGGACACCGCCTTTTGGTGCGGGGCTGCTGATCTCCACAAGCCTGGGTGTCCAGGAAGCAGCGGGGACCTGACCAGGCCTGTGCTCACCCTCTAGACCAAGGTGAAGGGTTTGCACCCAAGGGCTGCCATGCTCTTGATTCCAAGGTGCCCGACGAGCCCCCTTTAGTTTCTTAGACACTGGCCGGAACTGAGGGGCAGAGGGCTCAGGAGATACAATTGCCTCATCTCAGTGCGAGGACATGGTGCTGGGAGATGGGGAAGGAAGGCAGGCCAGGAAACCTCTGGCACAAGGTCCCAGATTCCCTCAGAGGAGACACTGGGGTCAGCTGTGACCATGGTGAGGGGGCAGTGAGTACAATGTCACAGGGCACAGACTGTCCTGGATTCACAGCCAGTCCTGCCTTACCCCTGCTGCTGTCCCAGGGAGGGGGAGTAACAGGCCTAGGTTTTGGGGTGCTGGCACCCTGCTGGGGTGACTCTGGCAGTGAAGGGCCCAGGCTGAGAAGGGCCCAGTCAGAGAGGGCTTTCTGGATGATGTCCCTCCCAAGTGACCCCTCCTCCAGGAGGGCAGTGCTGAGGCCAGAGCCATCTGGGTGGTGGGTGCGGGGTCCCACCACTGTCATGAAGGGCTGTCTGATCGCCACTGTGTGGCTCCCTCTGCGAACACAGGCTCCTGAGACGCCCGCAGGCTGGCGTCATGCCCCGTGGGTTGGGGTGCCAGGGAGAACCCGGAGCCTTTTCTTATTTCCATGTTTCCTCTGTCTCCTGGATGACTGAGCTGGGTGCTTAGGCTGGGAGCGGCTCTGGGCTGTCTTGTGGAGTGAAAGGCGCCATTTGGCATTGATGCTCGGCTAGACCAAACCCACAGAGCTGCACCGGTGCCCTGGGATGGCAATACACCGGCTTCTGGTCAATAAACTGCTTCAAGATCTAGTGTGTCTCATGAGTCTGGGGGGCAGGGGGGCGCACATAGTCAAGAAATCTCCCTAGGCCCTGCCTTCATTCACCTTGGCCCTGGGGCCTGCTGGAACTCTGAGCCCGTCCAACCCCAGGGCAGCCCTGGCTCCTGAAAGGCCCAAGGGGACTGGACCCCCACATCCCTGCCAGCTCCCATGGTGGTCACTTTGGCACTGAAGACACACAGGGGACAACTGTCTTCTTGAAGGGCCTCCCAGTGCCTCCTCCCATGTCCACAGACCCCGTTTGCTGGGCACCTGGGATAGAGTTGAGGTCCAGCACCCGAAGAACCTGGGGGGTTCCCCATTCCTGCTGCTGTGCAGGGGAGGAGCTGTGCCATGACAGTCACAACTTGCTGGTACTGATGGGCAGTGCGGGCAGGACATGAGCTGGCCTCTGTCTCATCTGGAGCAGGGTGTCCTCTGCCCAGGGGAGTTTGGGGGGAGCCTGAATAAGCAGATGGGGGGGCTGTGCCTGCAGGGTCGTGCAGACCCCTAGTTTATCCTGCAGTATATGTCAGCTCCTCTGCTGCCCTTGATACTGTCCACACCTGCAGGTTGGGGAAGGGGCTGTGGAAGAAGAAACCAGGGATGCTCACAGATGCATGTCACTGACTTTCCTGGGAACTTATGTTTTATTGTAAGCAGCAGCAGGTTAGAAACGTCCCCCTCCCCAAGCAGAAACTCCAGGGTGACCCCCACCTCATCCCTGTCCAGTACTGAGCCGCCCCATGGTGGGCACCTCCAATGGCACAGAAGTTGGTTCTTCAAGCTCCGGGCAGCTTGCGAATTCCCTTCTCACTAGGCTAGGTTTGGGACGCCAGGAGGGACTAGATGGTGGCCCCAGATCCAAGGGACAGGACGGGATCTGGGAAGTTCCCCAGAAGTTGGTGCAAAGGCTGTGCCCCTCCCTCCAGTCTGCTGTCCTGGGGCGGCGTGGCACTGCCCGTCTTCCACCCTGTAAGCCCTCCCGCGCCGTCCTGCTGGTGCCACTCGAGTGAGCAAGGCGCTGTAGCCCATGGCACCGGGCCGGCCCTTGGCGACTGGAGGGGCCTCGGCAGCAATCAGGTGGGTCGCGCGCCACCCTCGGCCAGGCCCGCGCTATCTTCCCGCCGCCGTGGCTGCTGCTGCTGCTGCTGTTGCTGCTGCTGCAGCTTGAGCTCGGCGTAGGAGCGCGAGAAGGTGTGGAAGATGGAGGTGACCGGGAAGGCCATGAGCAGGATGCCGCTGAGGACGCTGCCGAAAGCCACGACCTGGCCGGGCAGGCTGCGCGGCACCATGTCGCCGTAGCCCACCGTGGTCATGGAGATGACGGCCCACCAGTAGCTGGCGGGCACGCTGGAGAACTCGCGGCGCGCGCCCAGCTCGCGCTCGGCCAGGTGCACCAGCGGCGCGGCCACGGCCACCGCCACGCCGAGGAAGAGCAGCAGCTGGCCGAGCTCCCGCGCCGAGCGCCGCGCCGTCAGGCCGAGCGAGCGCAGCCCCAGCGAGTGGCGCGCCAGGCGCAGCACGTAGAGCACTCGCAGCGCGCGGCCCAGCCGCAGCACCAGCCCCGCGCGCTCCAGCAGCCGCCGCCCGCCCGCGCCCGCCGCCAGCCCCGCCAGCAGCGACGCGTAGAAGGGCAGCAGCGCCAGCGCGTCCAGGACGGTGAGCGGCGCCCGCAGGAAGGCGCACTTGCTCTCGGCCCGCAGCGAGCGCAGCAGGAGCTCCAGCGAGAACCAGGCCACGCACGCCGTCTCCAGCACGAACAGGCGGCGGCACTTGCGGGAGCACTCGCCCTGCGAGACAAGGGGCGCGTGTCGGTCGGGGGCTCGCTCCCCCTGACCCTCACCGTGGGCAGGCTCCGGTCCCCAGCACACCACCTCGTGTCCCCAGCACTGAACTAACTGCTCCCTGCATGGCCCAGTCTGGGAGTGGCCAGGGAGCATCTGGGCCCAGCTTGCTCTCCCATGTCCAGTTCATCCAGGATACTGGTTCCTGGCGCTGTGCCAGTGCAACGTTGAGCTGCCCTGGCCCCAGGCAAAGATTAGGCCTCAGGTTCCGTGAAGTGACAGCGAAGGCAGGTGACAAACCATGGCCAAAACCTGGTTTCCAGGGCTGAAGTGATAGCACAGCTGTAGGGCTTTTGCCTTGCATGGGGCTGATTCTGTACGGACAGGGTTCGATTCCTGGCATCCCATATGGTCCCCTGAGCCAGGAGCGATTTCTGAGCACAGAGCCAGGAGTAACCCTTGAGCACCTCCGGATTTGTTTTTTGTTTTGTTTTGTTTTTTGTTTTTTTTTTGGGCCACACCCGGCATTGCTAAGGGGCTACTCCTGACCATCTGCTCAGAAATAGCTCCTGGCAGGCACGGGGGACCATATGGGACACCGGGATTCGAACCAACCACCTTTGTTCCTGGATCAGCTGCTTGCAAGACAAACGCCGCTGTGCTATCTCTCCGGGCCCGCACCTCCGGATTTGACCCCCCAAAACAAACAAACAAACAATCTGGTTTCCAGGCACTGGTGGATCTGGGCCTGGAGGTGGGGCTGCCCACACAGGCCTGGGTTGGCCCTGTCCTGGGACAGCAGAACTGCAGGACATAGTCACTCCTGTACTCATGGGACCCAGCGTCCGCATGGGTGGTGGGACCACCCATTTTTTTACATTACCAGGGGTGCTACTGAGGCTCTGCCTGTGGGTCACAACCCTGTGTGGGGCCAGGACTCCTAGGTGTGACCCACTGGGTTTGTTCAGGCCACGGGTCATGGGTACCGTGACACTGCTCCAGGGACAGAAAGCCTCCAACAGACGCGAAGACGCAGCCTTGGTGGTGAAGGAGACGCAGCCCGCTGACGGCCATGCTCGCAGGCATCGTGAGCTGCCAGCAGAGGGCGCCCAGGCCAGCCGGATGAGGGCTAAGCAGGCTCCCACGGGGAGCAGGAATAGGGTGCAGGGTGCAGGGCTGCAGGGCTGCGTGCTGAAGACCCTCCTTCACTCCAGCCAGAGTTTAGGGACCTCAGCCTGCACTGGGTGTCCTCAGCTCACTGTGGCCCTGACCAGCCTCGGCCCTTCCCCAGGAGTCCCGTTCTTGCTCTCCACCTCTCTTAGGTCCATTCCAGGCCTGCACCCTGCCTCTTGGGCTTTCTCTGGCCTGCAGCATGTCCCACATTCCTGACTGCACTGAAGCAGGAAGCAGATGGGAACAGAAGCATGTATGCACGCACACACAATACACACATAAATGTGCACATACAGATACACAACCTCTTGTGAACACACATATCCATGTGAACACACACACAGATACAAACGTATACAAACCTCCCACCTCCACATGGCAATCTGGTAATTCCCAATTATGCACTTATTTTGGGGGGGTCACACCTGGCAGTGCTCAGGAGTTACTCCTGACTCTGCATTCAGAAGTCGATTATGGCAGGCGCGGGGGAGCATATGGAATGCTGGGATGTTGAGTTACTGATCCTGCTCTAATCAATAATTGTACTCCACCCTAGGGTGGGACCTGGTGATGGTATACTGGATTATCCCTTACTTGGTATTCTTCTCTAGGTATTCCTAGGTATTCCTAGGGTGGGACCTGATTCTTGTCAATAAAAAGCAGGGGTCTGAGGAAGGCAGAGACTCATTCTTCAGTCTTCTTCCACTGGCTGTGCTCCTTTTTAGAACTTGGGTGGTTTGAATTCCTTGCTTGAGCACTGGATTTCCTGAACCCATTCTCTTTTTTTTTTTTTTTTTTTTTTTTGTGGTTTTTGGGTCACACCCGGCAGTGCTCAGGGGTTATTCCTGGCTCCAGGCTCAGAAATTGCTCCTGGCAGGCACGCAGCACCATATGGGATGCCGGGATTCGAACCGATGACCTCCTGCATGAAAGGCAAATGCCTTACCTTCATGCTATCTCTCTGGCCCCTGAACCCATTCTTGTACTTCTTCACTGTGTATCTTTTTTTTTTTTTTTTTTGGTTTTTGGGCCACACCCAGTAACGCTCCGTCCAAGGCTAGCGCAGGCAAGGCAGGCACCTTACCTCTAGCGCCACCGCCCGGCCACTTCCTGCGTATCTTTACAAAGAGAACTGCTCCTCTTGTCCTAATCGGACAGGGGAATGGGAACTGCCTTTCCTGTCTGGAACCTCTGTGGGAATCAAAGCTCAATCGATTTCTTAGAGAATGTGACTCTTCACTGAGATTCAAACCACCGTTTGTCCTGTGTTGGCTACGTGCCAGGCAAACACCTTACCGTGGTGCTATTGCTCCAGACCCCCAGCTATGGACCTTTCTTTCCTTTCCTTCCTTCCTTCCTTCCTTCCTTCCTTCCTTCCTTCCTTCCTTCCTTCCTTCCTTCCTTCCTTCCTTCCTTCCTTCCTCCCTCCCTCCCTCCCTCTCTCTCACTCTCTCTCTTTCTTTCTTTCTTTCTTTCTTTCTTTCTTTCTTTCTTTCTTTCTTTCTTTCTTTCTTTCTTTCTTTCTTTCTTTCTTTCTTTCTTTCTTTCTTTCTTTCTTATCTTTTTGGTTTTGGGGTCACACCCAGCATTGCTCAGGGGTTACTCCTGGCTCCACGCTCAGAAATTGCTCCTGGCAGCCTCGGGGGGACCATATGGGATGCTGGGATTCGAACCAATGACCTTCTGCATGAAAGGCAAATGCCTTGCCTCCATGCTATCTCTCCGGCCCAGAACTTTTCTTCCTTCCTTCCTTCCTTCCTTCCTTCCTTCCTTCCTTCCTTCCTTCCTTCCTTCCTTCCTTCCTTCCTTCCTTCCTTCCTTCCTTCCTTCCTTCCTTCCTTCCTTTCTTTTTTGGGCCACACCTGGCAGTGCTCAGGGGTCACTCCTGGCTGTCTGCTCAGAAATAGCTCCTGGCAGGCACGGGGGACCATATGGGACACCGGGATTCGAACCAACCACCTTTGGTCCTGGATCGGCTGCTTGCAAGGCAAACGCCGCTGTGCTATCTCTCCGGGCCCGGACTTTTCTTTATTTTTTTCAGCTATGGACTTTTAAAAGAAACTTTTATGAACTGGAGAGATAGTGCAGTGATTGATGCACTTGACCTGCATGTGGCTGACACAGGTTCAATCCCCAGTACCCCAAATGGGCCCCTGAGCCCTCCAGGAGTGGTTCCTGAGTGCAGAGCCAGAAATAAGCCCTGTTATAATAATATATAAATATATAATTATATAATATAATAATAATAGTTGGGTGCGGCTAAAAATGAAACATATATTTTTTTAAAAAAATGCTACCTTGGGTGCTAGAGTAATAGGACAATGGGTACTTGTCTTGCACGTAGATGACTTGAGGGTGATCCCCAACATCCTATATGTTACCCCGGTACCAGGAGTGATCATTAAGTGCAACACACCCCAAATTCCTGTAAAACGAAATATAAAATTTTGTTTTGGGGGCACACAGTGTTCAGGGGTTACTCCTCGCTCTGCGCCAGAAATTACTCTTGTTAGGCATGGGGACCCTAAGAGATGCTGGGGATTGAACCCATGTCGGCCGCATGCAAGGCAAATGCCCTCCTCACTGTGTTATCACTCTGGACCCTAATAACAACTTTTAAATGACACGACCTCCTTTTTGTAATTCTAGGATATGCACCTACATGCCCTCAGCTGCAAGAGTGGCTATGCATAGGGCTCTGAAGGCTCTGTAGTCCTGGCAGAGCCCAACAGCCATCTCTTCCTGCTTCCTTCTTCCTGAGATCAGCACGTGGCTAGCATGCACCACCTCCAGGGCTGCAGAAAGAGCCATTTTTGCATCTGCCAATTGTGGCGTAGTCCCTCTGACCTCCAGGCATAGGCTGCCTCCTGCCACAGCATCTGCTTCCTTTTATTTTGCCGAGTGTCCCAAGCACTCAGGACATGAGCCCTTCTCAGGGCAGCTGTACCTGATACAGATTTTGTTCTGGGTCGTGACGCCACTGTGCTCTCCTGCTCTTTGACTACCTGATGGCTTTTGGTTCCTTCCTTCATTCAATGTGCAGATGTGCTTAGGGCTTTTCTGTGCGGTGCTGGGGACCCAACCGAGGGCCTCACACATGCAAGGCTGATCTGTTTGACTGATCTGTTCTGGGCTGATCTGTCCTATCTCATCAGTTTGTCTCTCTCGTTGCTCTTTTGTCTTTTCCTTTAAAAGCCTGGCTCTCATGCTAATCTGGAGGACCTCCCCTGGAGAGGGGGCAGGCTGTTGGGTCAGTGGGTGTGCTGAGCAACCTGCAATGCTGAAGGGTTGAGTACAGAGGTGTCCAGACCCCGGAAAGACCAAGTATTCCCCCAAGACTCACCTCCTGGGACCCCCACTTCCGATCTTCAGTGAAAAGTGATTGGTTCTAGTTGGGGTCCTTCCAACTTCCAGGAGCTACTCGCCTGCTCTTACTGGCCCTTCTCCTGACTTTTTGGGGAAGTTGGTGAAGTTCAGAACTGCTCTGGGATTCTGAGTGTCAGACTTGTCCTTGTACCTCGGTGATGCTCCTTTCTGCAGGGACGAGCTTGTGGACCTCCTCAGGACAGCCCTGGTAAAGTATCACCACCCTTCCTTGCGAAGAGTGTTCGCTGAATCATATTCTTCCTTTGAGAACGGTCCTGCTGGGCCAAATCAAGTCAGGCTCCAGAGAAGCATGAAATTCGATGAATGCTCAGGCCCATCCCCCAGTGGGCAAGGCCTGCAGAGGTGCCTGAAGGTGTGCTTGTCACTCTGGCATAGGCTGAAACACCAGCACCATGGAGCCAGAGAATCCCCATTCCTTGTCTCCTGGTCACACGGACCCCTCTTGTGACAGGAAGCCACAGGGAAGAACAGGGGCTGATGCCTCGGCCACAGTGGAAAGAACCAAATTTAGGCTCCCAGCCTGCTGGACTTGTGGGCCATGGACCCCCATTCTTATACTAGGCTTGGGGAGAGCAGATAGGGATGGGTGGCTGGGGACAGGAGGGAAACTGTGGGGCAGGAAAGGGAATGTGTATCTGACCCCAGAGCCACTTGGGGAGAAACTGGGTTTCTCACTGCCCTGGAGGTACAGGTGACCTGTTTCTGCTCTTGTGTAATCACACGCATGTAATAGAGGCCTCTGGGCAGGGCCAGCCATGATGGAGCAACACACAGCAGCAACCCTAGTGTCAGCACCAGCAGGGGGCAAGGCAAGCTCAGGAGACCCACAAACCACTGGGGTCACGCGGACCCTCATCTCCCTCTCAACTTGCTGCCCCATGAAGAGAAAAATTGCAGTTTCTATCCAAGCATCTGTTTGGATGGGGCTCGTCTGTTTCTTTTTTCAGCCTGCAGCACAAATTCAAATCATCTCCCGGTATTTTTCCTGTCAGGCATGTGCAGTGAGTGGGGGAAGGTATATATCAAGGTTATTTATTCCCTGGCACTTGGCGGTTCACAGTAGGGTCTCTCTGTAACGAGGGGCTGATGCCATCTCTGGTCCTGGGGGTGGCCAGTCTAGGGGTGCCAGCCCAGATTGTCAGCAGACCCTCCAAGGGTGATGTCCTTCAGAGCCCTAAGTGGCCCTGTCCCAACTGGCACTGTCCACGGGGCCTGTGTGCTCCTGGGATCTCTGAAAATGGAACCTTAGCCCACCACCTCTCACTCTCTGGGCTGCGTATGAGGTCCCCAGCTTTCTCACGGCCCTAGTGCTCTCAGCTGCAGCATTTGGGGCAGCAGCTCTTGTCTCAGTTTTTCTTTCCCTTTGTCCCCAGGTCTGGAACTCTCCACATGCTTCTGCTCAGGGGACAGGGGACAAGAAGGCTTTCTGGAGTCAAGTGGAGCTGGAGCTGGTGCTGCTGGATAATAGGCGAGCACTGCCCATGTGCCGTTTGCCTCCACCATTTGCACTATAAGCTGAGCTGCACTCCCACATCCCCTGCATATGGATGCCCTATGCAGCCAGACTGGGAGGAAACAGCTAGAGGGAGGTGCAATCCTCTCAGTCTGCTGAGGATGCGCTTCAACAGGGCCAAGAGGCACCAGGACATGGTGCAGTGGCACATTCAAGAGGTACCAGAACCACCAAACACAACCCAGGACTCAGCCCCGGAGACACAGCTCAGAGCAGAAAGACTTGGCATCTACTTACATGTCTGTGTACACTCACGACTGTACACACATAATCTACACTCACAGCTATCTACACACATATCAATCTTTTTTCTTTTGGTTTTTGGGTCACACCCGGCAGCGCTCAGGGGTTACTCCTGGCTCTATGCTCAGAAGTCACTCCTGACAGGCTCGGGGACCATATGGGATGCCAGGATTCAAACCACTGACGTTCTGCATGCAAGGCAAACGCTTTACCTCCATGCTATCTCTCCAGCCTCACACATACCAATCTTACACATAGGCCGTCTACTGAGAAAGCCCCCCAACCCCACAAATGGGTTTACTAGGTGGAAGGTACAGACCAAGGGGTGACTGAGACCAGCCCACCCACCCACACATTCACCCTTGACACGTCCTGTCAGACCACACAGGGGCCCTGCTCACCCGTTCCTCCTCGGCGCGCATGTCTGGCATGGTACTCATGCAGAGGCCGACGGCCATGATGGCCACGAAGGCGATGGACACGCAGGCGAAGAGCTTCCCCGCGAGACCTGCGTGCGGGTTGTCCACGACATCCAGCAGGTGCCACGGGCCGGGCATTCGCCACCCTGAGCTGGGCCCTGGCGCGCCCTGGCTCCCCTCTGCATGCGCTCCCGGGATGTTCCTGTCGTGCTCCTTGGCAGGCTCCTGCTCGCCCTGGCAGTAGCGCTCCAGGCGCCCCGGGTCGATGTCCCAGTAGGCCAGCTCATCGCGGAAGGCCAGTGTGCACGGCCAGCGCCTCAGTCGCGGCTTGTCGGCATGCAATAGCGCCGCAAGGGCGCGGAAGGCACAGGCGTTGCGGTCGAAGAAGAACTCGTCACGGCCGGCATCGTAGTCGTCGCACACCTGCAGCAGCTCAGCTTGGTCCCGGCAGGCGCGCAGTCGGGCCAGGCGGCCCAGGGGACACCGCACAAGTGCCGACCAGGCCAGGCGCACGCGGCAGCCGCCCACGTTGATGGTGACGAGCCTAGGAGCTGCCGTTTCGGGGGCAGCCGCGCCTGCAAAGAGAGGACAGCAGTCACGGCGGGCCGACTGGGTGTCCTGTCCCTACCTTTCTCTTCCCTCACCCAAGGCCTGGGCCCACTCCCTCCTTCAGCCTCCTGTGTCCTGCCCCATTAAGAGAAGGGCAGACCGCTTTACAGCCAGACTGTGGGACCAAGGGCCTTGCCTGCCCACTGCTGAGCATTGACTCGTCCACTGCCCAGCTGCCCTGTCTGCCTGTCTGGTTCAGCATGAAACAGCTGCTTTGCTTCCTTCCATGAACGTTTGTTTCGCTTTGCCGTTTCAGGACTGTCCACTGGGGCTGGACCGCCCCAAGTCAGGGACTGTCTGGACTGGAGCTCTTCACAGTAAAGCATGTGGAGCAGACCTGTGATCAAAGCCTAAGGTCCCATCATGAAGCTCGAAGGAACCAAACATGGTCTGTACTGTGGGGATAGGCTCTGGGGGCTGCCTAAGTGACGGCCGGGGGCTCAGTTCCTCCAGTTCTCAGGATGAGGAGCATAGATAGGTACTGAGTCAGATCGGAGCACTTTCACCCCACACCTGGCCAGTGTCCGTCTCTCTCCTGAGCCCTGTGCAGGGCAGGGGTAGGCCAGGCTGCCCCCTTCCCAGAGGCCCCCACTGACTTTGACTGCCCAAGGACAACGCCTTCCACAGTAAATGCCACTGGAGTCCTCTGCTCTAGCACCTGGCAGACCTTTGTACTGTGGCAATAGTGACAGCCAAGAAAAGTCCAGAGCCAGAGAAGTAGCACAGTGCGTAGGCTGCTTGCCTTGCATGTAATCAACTAGGTTTGAACCCAGCACCACATATGACTCCTCCAAGCACCAAGAGTAATGCCTGAACACAGAGCCAGGAGTCACCCTTGAGCCCTTAGTGTGGTCCCCAAACAAAAATAAAAAAAGCAAATCTCAGCCTCCTAGAAGTGGGATGTCTAAGAGACCCCACCTGCAGGTGCCAGCCCAGTGGTGTAGACAGAGCCCACCACCAGGTGTCTGCTGAGTGACAAAGTGTGAGGAACTGTTCCAAAAGCTCTTGAGTGGGAAAACAGATACCAGCCGGGGCAGCTGTTTCTGAGCTTTGGAAATAAGCAAACTTGCAGCAACAGAGACATGAGCCACAGAGCAGAGGGGAGCTCACACCCCTCAAACAGCTGCTCACATGGGGCCCTGAACAGGAGTGGACATCTGATCATCTGATTTGAGAGATCTGTGTTTAGGGGGACCTGCGTATCCCCATCATAACTTCTCTCTGGCCCCCATACAGCTGCTTGAGACTGACTTGCTTTGTCTCCGCTAACTCTCATCTCTCCCAGGGCTACGGGAGCAAAGCTTGTCAAAAGATATTGTGGGAACATATTTTACTGTTTCTCCCTGAACAGGAAATAAACAACAGATGAACCAGAAAGCTTAGGAGGAAAGACTGGGGAATGTTCTGGGGAATGACTTACAAAAACTCCAGCCAATTCTTGGGATTCCACCCACATGCCTAGGGAAGAGCCCAGAGCTACTGGGTGCCCCTAGCTGAGCTCACATTGCAGCAAGCATGGGGCAGAATGTTGTGTGTGTGAGTGTGTGTGCGAGTGTATGTGTGTATGTGTGTGTGTGTGTGTGTGTGTGTGTGTGAGAAAGAGCGAGAGACAGAGACAGAGATACAGAGAGAGAATTGTGATTACTTACACACATAAAAACACTGTTCATCAGCAGGACTGGAGATTTTTGTTTGCTTCTAGACTGTTCAAGCACATGCTGGCTACTAAGTTAAAATGCAACCAAAGGGCTGGAGCAATAGCAGTGCGGGTTGGGTGCTTGTCTTGCATACAGTCAACTTGGGTTCAATCCTTGGCATCTCATATGGTCCCCTTAGCCTTCTAGGAGTGATTTCTGAGCACAGATGCAAGAGTAACCCCTGAGAACTGCTGGGTATGACCCCCCAAAAAACAAAACAAAACAAAAAGCAACCAAAACACAGACTTCAGGGTTGGAGAGACAAAGGTGGTGCACACACAGGTCCAATCCCTGGTCCTCATCTTTCTGAGTACCTTCAGGAGTGACACCCCTGGTGACACCCTACTCCAAGCTGGGAGTATCCCCAGATCACCACCAGGTGATCACCTCAAAGGCAAAATTCGACCTACCAAACAGATGCAGTGACTCCCTACAATTAATTCAGAAGATCATATCAGACTAGCAGCAAGCAAAGGAACTGGAAGGCTTAGGTTTCAATATTTAGCATGTTCAAACATTTGCTTCAGCAGGCAATTATGAGGCTACCAGGAATAAAAATAGTCATGAGGCCTACCCATTTGCAAGAAAAGGTGCAGCTAAAAACCAACCCTCTCTGAGGAAACAATCGGCAGATTTATTACACAAGGACTGAGAATTGGTCACTCTAAATATGCTCAAAGTGATCTCAAAGGAAACCCTGTATGATCAGTTAAGGAGTTCTAAGAGCTACGTCTCACCAATCAGAGAACCTCAACATGGAAAAGTGTCGGAATTATGGATAAAGATTCTGGAGTGGAAAGCATGACTGAAAGCCCAGCAGGCTTAGCTGGGCAGCTGAGCAGAGAATGAGCAGAAGCAGAGCCCTAAGGGGATCACTTGAGATTCTCTGATCTGAGGAATAGCAAAGAGACAGAAAGTCAGATCTGTGGTTCTCCTAGTAGGAGATCTGAAAGAACTGTAGGGAGAGAAAGAAGAAGAAAGGATAGTTGAAGAATGGGATGAAAATCATTAACTTATACACTCAAGAACTGAAATAACTCTAAGGAATAGAATTCAAAGGGCTGTCTATGGAGACACTATCGTCAAACTTTCTCCCTCTGGAGAAAAGCCCATGTTCTCTCTCTCTCTCTCTCTCTCTCTCTCTCTCTCTCTCTCTCTCTCTCTCTCTCTCTCTCTCTCTCTCTCTCTCTCTCTCTCCTATTTTGCTTTACATATACATACACAAACCACAGACTCTCTCTCTTTTTTTTTTGTTTTTTGGGTCACACCTGGCAGCACTCAGGGGTTACTCCTGGCTCTACTCTCAGAAATTGCTCCTGGCAAGCTCGGGGGACCATAGGGGATCCCAGTATTCAAACCACCATCCTTTTACATGCAAGGCAAACTCTTTACCTCCATGCTATCTCTCTGGCCCCCACAGACCACATTTAAGGCCAGCTACCCAAAAGAGAATCTTGTGAGAACCAGGGTGACAAGCATGAGGTGAGGCATGTCAGATGCCAACACTAACATACAACAGCTTTTCTTTCCACTCCAATTCATCACTTCACATCTCTGAACATGCTCAGATTCACAGAGGCCACCCCTGGAAGTCCCAGGCTGCACCTGCTGTTGGACTCAAATTCCATGATGGAAGTTTGTATCTCTTCACCCCTTCCTCATGTCCTCAACCTGACCTTTCCCTTCCTCTTCTCTGGGAAATGGACTCACTGTGTACCCAACCCACCTCTGACCATTGCAAAGTGCTCTCACTCATGGGGTATCCTTGGGAGGAAGAAGCCTCTTTGCTCTCAATGATACCACAGCAGATGGGATATGTGAGTGACCACAGGGACAGGAGATGTGGGAGTGGCCACTCTATGCAGTAGATAGCACAAGGAGTGGTAGATGGGAGATGTAGGCAACACTACACCGATCACCAGACCCAGATGCCACAAACAACAGGGCCCGGGGTGTGACAGATGGACAGTGATCCAGCGTCCATCCAAGCCCACAAACCAGAGCTGAAGGCCAAAGCCCAAGTGTTTCAGGGACAGATAAGAGGTGGGGACAGGGATCTGTCAGGCCTCAAGGACAGACAAGAGGTGGGGAAGGGGTCTGTCGGGCCTCAGGGACAAACAAGAGGTGGGGAAGGGGTCTGTCAGGCCTCAGGGACAGACAAGAGGTGGGGACAGGGGTCTGTCAGTTCTGTCCAGCTCTGCTTTCAGGACTTTGACACAGGAAGCTGACACATACAGATAATCGCAGAACTTGAAATGCTGAACAAGCAAAGCCCGGTGCCTCTTTTCCCACAAAGTGGGACACGTCAAGATTTGTAGCCCGTGGGGAGGTCAGTTCCCAGTGCTTCCTCTGTCATTGCAGGCGAGTATTCAGTTGTCTTGTTGTTTTTAATGGTTTTATTTCTGTGTCAGAGCCAGACTCATGGGTACTGCCGTGTGTTTTCAGCAGAACTAAAGCTATTTCAGTCATGCTGCTGACAGAGAGACCAAGGTTCGATTTTCAATCCTAGTTGTGAGAACACAGCCTCCAAGTCTGTGACACAGGAATTTAGTCACTAATAGCAATAGCCAACGGCTCTTTGCCACAAAACAGAATGTACAGCACAGAATTGCCTGAATATTTTTAAATGGAACTCTCAATTTGAGTTGACAAACTCTTGGGCACCTATTCAGGGCTGGAGGTCTGTGGGAACATGTCAAACCTGCAGCCCTCCGGATGCCAACACCACCCCTCAGACCCCAGCTGCCTTTCCCTACCATCCTAATCCTTGGCCAGCAGCCCCTGGGCTGACTCATGAGCCAGTTGGGAAAGACACAGCAGCTTGCCCTGGCCCACCCAGAACAAAGCTGCATCTCTGAGGACAGACCTGGCATGACCCCCACAGCCTCCTCTCACCTCTGTTCTTGCTGCCAGGAGCCCTGCCTGCAGCTCAGAGGGAGACAACACAAGAGTCTCCACCCCCATTCCCAGAAGTGGAAGATGGAACACAATTAGAAAGTCCCATCTTCAGAGGGGCCAGCGAGGTGGCACTAGAGGTAAGGTTTCTGCCTTGCAAGCGCTAGCCAAGGAAGGACCGCAGTTCGATCCCCCAGCGTCCCATATGGTCCCCCCAAGCCAGGGGCAATTTCTGAGTACTTGGCCAGGAGTAACCCCTGAGCATCAAATGGGTGTGGCCCAAAAAACCAAAAAAAAAAAAAAAAAAAGAAAGTCCCATCTTCAGGGCAAGAAATGTCCCTTGCTCTGAAAGTCAGTGACAGTAAATCACAACCAGAGAAGCACGACTTTGTCCTGGAAGAACAGTAAAGTTGGTCCTGGAATCGTAGCACAGTGGGGAGGACATTTGCCTTGCATGTGGCAGACCTGGACTCGATCCTGGGCATCCCATCTGGTCCTTCAAGCCTGCTAGGAGTGATTTCTAAGTGCAGAGCCAGGAGTAACCTCTATGGCCCATAAAGCAGAAAGAAAAGAACAGCAGACTTGAGTGATTCTATTCGGCATTTCCTTGTCAGCTCAGCATCACCCATAGATAAGAGATGAACAAACGAAGCCATCTGAGGTTCCAAGAGTCACAGACTGAACAGCTTTGTTCTTTTTCTAAACTTTTTTTTTTTTTTTTTTTTTTTTTGGTTTTTGGGCCACACCCTGTGACGCTCAGGGGTTACTCCTGGCTATGCGCTCAGAAGTTGCTCCTGGCTTCTTGGGGGACCATATGGGACGCCGGGGGATCGAACCGCGGTCCGTCCTAGGCTAGCGCAGGCAAGGCAGGCACCTTACCTCCAGCGCCACCGCCCGGCCCCTTTTTCTAAACTTATTCTCAACATCTCAGCCACTCAGATTGGCTCCAGTCTGGCTGGCAGAAGGCAGACTTTCAAGCATTCCCCTGAATCTCCGGAAGCAGGGCTCCCTCCCAGCGGCTGGCCCCCGAGTGCAAGTGCCCTGGCAGGATTGGAAGCGAGTGACACACAGGCTGCTGACCCTGAATATAGGTGTGGCACTCACATTGTGTGGAGAGAAAAGTGGAGGCATGGCACAAGAGACAGTGCCCACGTACAAGACACCCACTTGTGCTCATACGCAAGCAAAGGCGGGCCAGATATGCAGTGCCCAAGGGCCACTGCAAGCTCCATGGGGCCTCATGACCAGTCCAGAGAGCAAGAAACAAAGAGCAACAGGCCCAGTGTTGGATGTGAATTCAGGGACAGGGGAGGGGGAAAGGATAGCCCCAAAACAGGCCTGCAGAGCAGGGAGAGCTGTGGCCCCTTATTGGTAGAGGCCTTTGGATTGGTCCTCATATTGCCTTCTAATTTGGTGTCTCTGGATTGACTTACATGTTAAAAAGATGTTTCCCAGGGCCAGAGCAGTGGTGTAGGCAGTAGGGCATTTGTCTTGTGTGTGCTAGTCTAGGATGGACCATGGTTTGATCCCCGGCATTCCATATGGTCTCCCAAGCCAGGAGCGATTTGTGAGCACATAGCCAGGAATAACCCTTGAGCATCACTGGGTATGACCCAAAAGCAAAACAAAAAAACAAAACAAAACAAAAAGATGTTTCCCAGGCTGGAGAGATAGCACAGCATTAGGGCATTTGTTTTGCACACAGCTGATCCATGATAGATGGATAGATGGTGGTTCAAATCCCAGCATCCCATATGGTCCCTTGTGACTGCCAGGAGCAATTTCTGAGCACAGAGCCAGGAGTAACCCCTGACCACTTCTGGGTATGATTCAAAAAAAAAAAATACCAAACAAAAAAAAAGAACAACAACAACAATAAAAGGATATTTCCCCATTGCCCCCTCATCTGGCATTTCCCCCTTTTTTGAGGGTGGCTTTGTTTTTCCCAATAAGGGCTGCTTGGAGGCCTGGAGGAGAAGCTGTCATCTTGGCCTGTGGTTCCACGTGGTAGAGCAACTGGTTTGTGGATGAAAAACTTGTAGTTACTTTTCTGGCCTTTCCAACTGTGTGTGAATTATTTCCTGCATCGAAATTGCTGCTGGACCTGCATCTCTTGTCCTACCCAGACTTGGAGCATGGGGATCCCTCTCCCTCTCTGGAGATTGTGGGGCACACAGCCCACCATTTCACAGCCCCTTATCTAGTAGCCAGGTTCACACCAGCCACCCAGACCTAGTCCCCACTTACAGGGAAGCATGAGATTGAGAGAGACCTCCACAAGGCCCCAGGAGATTTGGGGTCATCCCAGAGAAAGGCATGCTCAGAATAAGACAGTCACTAAATGATATGGGTAAACCAAAAGCTTATGGAAAAGACTGGGGCCAGTGCAAAGGCTGGGCCTATTCTCCTGCCCCATGTGGCTCCCTGAGCATCCTGGGCTGGAGCAGCATGGAGTCCTGAGACCTTTGTCTTACTGAGCACAGCAGGGAGTATCCAGTCTCCTGAGCACTGTAGGCAGCCCCCTCCCCACAAACCTACAAAAGACACTTTGGGGTGACAGCAACTGTGTAGCTGAATGTGTGTGTCAAGCTGACATGCACAGCATCGTCTACAAACCTGCCACTTGGCATCGCTGCCATTGGCATCTTCTAGTCTCTGGTGGCCAAGAACGGTGGGTTTGTTCTCCCGACAAGCAGCTCCCCACTTGTCACTTCCCAAATGCCACCAACAATGTGGGCGCTGGAGGAAAACCGCAATTAGAGCTATGTATGAGGCCCACAGCAGCGGGAGTGTGAGGAAAAGATCCTTAATCACTGACACCTCCCCAAATTGGTGCTGTCTCAGGGCCAGGCTGAGGGGACCCTGAGGCACTGCAGCTGTGCCCATTCATCTTGGGATGCAGGAGCTTGGGGTGAGGGATCATGAGCTTCCCTAGAAAACAGCTCCTCTCAGGGGCACTGCTGCACCCAAAAAGCCTCTCAGGGGGACTGAGCCTCCAGCAGTGTCGTCAGCAGAGGGCTGAGGGTGGCTAGGCTGAAAGAGTAGAAATAGCAGGTGTCAGGGCTGAAGAGATAGCACCGTGGTAGGGCATTGCTTTGCACGCAGCTGACTGACAACTGGGGTTTGATGGCTGGCATCCCCTATGTTTCCCTGCCAGGAGTTATTTCTGAGTGAAGAGCCAGGAATAACTTCTGAGAGCCACTGGCTACGGCCCAAACCCCCCCAAAAGAAAAGAAATAGCAGGTAAGAGAGTGGATAGGGAGATGAGTGTTTCTAGAAGTATCCAAGAAGGGAAGATGGGGAGGAGATGATGGAGGCTGAGGGGCAGGGGAGGAGTTGCTGAGGACCCCCTGCCGCTGGTTCCCCCCACCCCCAGACTTCTTGGGGGCCCTGAGGGAACCCTGGAGCACCGTAGTCTGATGTGGGCCAGGACAGATTTAGACTGTTCTCTAGCTTCTGGAATCTTTTCTCACCTGTGGATCCAAAGACAGGGACAGGGAAGCTGAAGGTGGTAGGGTGGTAGATTGAGCCCCTCACACTTGGACCCCCTCGAGTGAGTCTTGACCTCTCCCTGGTACCAGGTGCTGGCTCTGGATGGCCTGAGGGACAGGCCTGGCTGTCGTGATGGGGTTGTGGGGTGTCGGTGTGGGGGCACCACAAGTCACCTTCAGGGGTCTGTCCCTGACATTGTTCAGGCCCATGGAGAATGGGTCCTTACCCGTTGGGGTGTGGCTCTTCACAGGACACAGGCTCATGGCGGTGGAGATGTCAGTCGTGTCCCTGTGACCTGAAAGGACATATGGCCTAAGAACTCTGTATACGAGCAACTGAGTGTCCCGGCCCAGAGCCCTATGCCAGGCATGAACAATCAGCAGCCAGCCCAGGAGGTCTCCCTCTGTCCCCTTCATCTGTACCCCTGCCCCACCCACACAAGGCACTGAAGCTTGGGGGCTGCAGGAGATGACTGAGATGTCACTGGACACAGGCCCAGGACAGGTAGCTCTGCCCAGACCATCTTCTTGCATCTGGAATACTCTCCCCAGGGTGCTCTCTATTTACCATCTGAGCATGACACATCCCTACAGATCCCCCACATCTGGGACCCAGACACCCCCAGGCTGCTTCCACAAGAGTGTCCCACACCTCCCTACACTCCCTCTTGGTGCTTCTGTGTTACTCCCTCCTATGGGACAGGTTCCCTTACTCTTTCAGTATGACCCTTAGTCCCTAGTCCTGAGTTCTGATTATACACTCATGTACTGTCTCTACCTTCCCCACCCTTTGTTTTCTGAGTCACCAAAGCAGGACCACTGGGCTGACTCCATAGCCCTCAACTCTAGGTCCCTAGTACTGGTAGGTGCCATAGTGTCCTCTAAGGAGCTGGGCAGCTCCTACTTGGCCTGTGTCTCATGGACACTGTCCCCCACGGTGGGCCTTGTATCCTCTGCTACAGTTCTTTTTTTTTCTTTTAGTTTTTGGGTCACACCCGGCAGTACTCAGGGGTTACTCCTGGCTCTATGCTTCAAAATTGCTCCTGGAAAGCTTGGGGGACCATATGGGATGCCAGGATTTGAACCACTGTCTTTCGGCATGCATGGCAAACACCCTGCCTCTATGCTATCGCTCTGGCCCTCTGCGACAGTTCTGTCAGGTGGGCCTGGGACCTCAGGCAGGGTCCTGTTAGTTGAGCCTGGTTCCCTCAGTTATGGTCCTGTCAGATGGGCCTGGGCATTAAGTAGAGTCCTACCAGAAAGTCCTGGTTCCCTCAGGTACTTTCCTGTCAGGTGAGCCTGGGACTTCAGGGAAGGTTTTGTCAGATGAGCTTGGTTCCTTCAGATACCTTCCTATTAGGTGGGCTTGGTTTGCTCAGGCAGGTCCTATCAGATGAACAAGTCCCCTCGGGTAGGGTTTTTTCAGATGGGCCAGATCTCAGATACAATCCTATCACGTGGACCTTGTTTCCTCAAGTTGGACCTGTCAGGAGATCCTGGTTCCCTCAGATAGGCTCCTGTCAGAGGACCTTACTCCTGTACCTAGGGTTCTGTCAGGTAGACCTGGTCCCCTCAGGTGCAGTCCTATCATATGGACATTCCCTATGGTTAGAGTCCTGTTAGGTGAGCCTGACCATGATTCAACAGATGGGCCTTGTTACCTTCAGTTGGGTTCTGTCAGATGGGCCTGGTTCTCTCAGGTGCAGTGGTGCTAGTGCTGCAGGGTTCTGCAAGTATCTCGTGGTGTTTTCTCAGCTTCTGAAAAGGGAAGATGTGAACTCTCATTAAGTATCACTGGTCTGTTTCTCACCCAGGTAAGAAGACTGCACCTTTGCATGCTTCCCATCTCCTCACCAGCCCTCTTCTCCCTGTTTCTCACCTGTTCACTTCCCTCCCTTCTTCTTCACTGTCCTCTCCTCATCTACCTTCTCTTCATCTCTCTTTGCTCACTTTCCCTCTCCTCTGAAATGCAAGGTCTTTAAGGACCTTCCTCAGCTTGCTTTCAAGGAGAGCTTCTCCCATGTACTGCAATGAGCATCAGTGCCCCTGCTATTAAAACAACCCCAGTGACTGTAAAATGTGCCCCCCACAGGTGTGGCCAAGCTACAGGGACCCAGTCAGAGCTCAGTGCGCAGTGACTGAAGAGTCAAAGAGTCGTGGTGAGCAGGACATAGTGAGGCACAGTGGCAGAGGGCAGGGAGGACTGGGGTCACCAGGAAATGAGGCCACTGTGCCCTGTGTCACAGCAAGCAGTCTTAGGAGTCCCAGGCACCTTGCAGGTAATTGGGTCACAGAGACGAGCCACTGGGAGTCTGCCTGTGCCAGTCACGTGAGCCACACCTGGTCATGCATCTACATACATTGCTGCCTCTGCAGTCAACTCAAACCAGAGGCCTGGGGACACCTATTACCTGCCCCACAGTGGAGGAGTGGTAGCTGCTGAGCTGCAACCCTCAGGGTGACAGTCACAGTGGCTGATGCTCTGGCCTGGGCCTGTCCTGCTGAGTATTTCCAGCAGGACTGGGGTAAGCTGGAAGTGGCCCTCGACTTGCTGACTTGGGCCGAGACTAGTTGGAAAGTACCAGGATGCCCCCAGCGGTCCTGGCGACACAGAGCTGGGGGCATCATCACCAACACCAGCAAGAGGTCTTACATGTGCAGGCCTAGTGTCGGTCCTATGCAGCCTTTGTTGCCTCCCGGCCACAATCAGGGCTCCTGGGAAGCTTCCTCAGCCTGTGAGGGACTCTCTGATGTAGGGTCACGACCCGTGCCTCCCCGCACCAGCGTGGCAGGCTCATGACTGTCTTCAGGTGCCCACTGGCCCTACTCTCCCTCTGAACCCGCTGGTCCAGGCTGCCCCTCTTGTACCCACATACCAGGGTGCCCGTTTCCCCCATCCCCTCATAGGCTACAGAAGCTGAGAACACTGTTCCTGCGGCCGCTGCCCACTCTCAGCCCCTCTGCCCGGGGCAAACGTAGCATTTTTCACTTTTCACAACCCGAATGGAGAAGCCACAGTCCAAGAGGTTCGGGTCCGAGTGGGTGGGTGCAGAGCCGGGAGGCGCCTTCCCGCTGCTGCCTTCCTGTCACCACGCCAGGGAAATGCGGGTGTCAAAAGACTCCTCAAAGCGGGATCCAGAACTGTGAGGGTGGTGCTGGCAGCACTACCTATCCCTTGAGGGGATGGGTGAGAACCCAGAGTCCTGGAAAGCAGCAGCAGCACAGGCCCCCCACCCTAAACCCCACCCTGGCCAGCCCTCAAGCACAACCTGACGCCACCCCGGATCCCTCACTTCCAGCCTGGCCCCCCAGCCTGCAGTGGACACAGTCGGGGTGCAGAGAGTGCCAAGCCCCCCAGCTCGCCTCACTTGCTAGGGTCAGACCTGGGAAGCGCGGGATCCGCTCCCTGCACCCCTCTCGGGGTTCACCGGCCTGGCAGAGCTGCGCTCGGGCTCCAGGTTCGGTGTTCCGGGCTCAGGTCCCGCCCCTCGCCCGCCACCCCGACGCCCCCTCTCACCACCTCGCGTGGGTCCCGCTTTGCCTCTCCGGCCCGCCCGTGTGTCCTGCCGCGCGCGTGTCCTCGCGCCCAGGCCCGCAACTTAACGGCGGGGACCTCCCCGCGCCGGCGGCTCCGGACGCGCAGCCCAAGTGAGCGGGAGCGGGAGCTGGAGCCGGCGCCGCCCCCCACGCCGCTCCTGGCACGGCCCCTGCCCGACGCGGAGGGGCGGCGCCACGCGCAGGGGGGACAGGGGTCAGGGTCCCCCCACTCCAGCCCGGTGGCATCCCCCAGAACTCAGCTATGTCCCAGCTCTGTCCTCCTCACAGGACAGCCCTTTCCCTAGAACCAGCAGTGCCCCTCCACTAGTTGGTTCCCCCTACCCATGTCCCCCTTTTTCCCTAAATGTGTGATTTTGCTTCTGGACAGTGGACCCTGACTCTCAGAGAATTTCCACTTCTCTGCCTATTTCTTTTCTTTTCTTTTGTTTTTGGGTCACACCCTGTGGTGCTCAGGGGTTAGTCTTGGCTCTGAGCTCAGAAATCGCTCCTGGCAGGCACGGAGGATCATATGGAATGCTGGGATTCGAACCACCGTCCCTCCTGGATCGGCTGCTTGCAGGGCAAATGTCTAACCATTATGCTATCTCTCAGCCCCTTCTCTGCCTATTTCTACACGTTCTTTTCCTTCCTGCTTGTGTGTAAGCACACATGTGCACAGATCTGTGTGCATTCATGTCGGACATGTGTATGCGTGTGTGTGTGTGTGTGTGTGTGTGTGTGTGTGCGCACATGTGTCCCTCCTCGTGCTGGCGTGGCCCCTCTCCAGGCACCTCTCTGGACCTACAGTGATTCTTTCCTCTGCTTTTGTTTCTCTGACATGACATGTCTGCAGCGTTTTGGATCTTTGTTTCACTCCTCCAGAAGCCTAGAGATCTGTGAGCTCAGCTTTGCTGGATCAGACACTTCTGCTCAACTGAAGTGCATCTCCTTTGAGTGTTCTCTTGTTCCCTTTCTCCTTGCTTGGACTCACTCCCTATGCTGCCCCCACGCTCTATTCCATCAGAGATTCTACTTCCTCTGAGTCCTTGAAACCCAAACTTTCACTGAAGTGGGTGCTGAAGGGGTGAAGAGAGCACTGTAGGGCCAGAGCCCGGGGAAGGGGGTCCTCACCTTGCAGCTGTGTGAGGAAGTAGCTGAGCCTCTGAGTTCCCCGAACATCACGTTTACTTCAGCTGTAAACAGTGAGCTTAGTGCCAGTATGGTTCCTCTCTCTTTCTCCCAGAGTCGCACTTGGGGCTCTCAACAAGGGCTCCCCTCCCCCAGGACAGAGGAGCAGGGCGTCCCGGCTGCCTTCCAGACACAGACTGTGATGGGCTGGTTACATAACACCTCTCATTGCTTTGCTGGTCTGAGATGCTCTCATCCCGGAAGCCTCACGTGTGTCCTCAGGAGCGGAACACGGGATCTTGTGCTTAGGAAGTTGACACTCAGCTCCCCATGTCTCCACACTCAGAAAGCCTCCAACTGGGTGTGGTGACACTTTCAAGTCTCCTCAGCCACTGGATGAGGGGCGGGCACCTTGTTCTTCTCTCTGTCTGCATGACTGGACCTTGGAGATGGCTGAACAGACTTTCTCTGGTCTCTGCACTGAAAGGAGCCCTTGGCCATTCAAGTGTTGGGGAGAGACACTCTCCTGTCTCCTCTCTAAATCCTCTTCTCATGACCTGGATGTCCCTTCTAGGTACCTGGTGGGTGCCCCGAAATGGCAGGCTCCTCTGTGAGCTTCCCAGAAAAACCGACCAGCACCTGCCATTGCTGTGCAACTCCCACCATGAACCCTCTGCCCTGTCCCCCAAAACTCCACCTTCAGTCTCTGCAGAAAGCTGGTGCTCAGTTCTGAGAGGTGGGTCGAGCAATGAGGAAAGAGAAGGCTGCAGCTCTACCCTCTGGGCAACCTCAGAGGAGAAGCAACAATCCAATGAGTAAGAACCAGAAGCAGGTGCTCCTGTCAGACAAGCAAGGAATCAGAGGACACCAGCTTCCCTGGTGTTGAGGGCCATCTTAGATCATGGCAGGATAAGTGGAAGGGAGAGGCCAGACATGCCAGCAGTGACAGTGCCCAGCCATCCTGACTATGGCCCTTTGACCTCAGAGAAAGAAGGTATTCCTGTCTGTGTCCCAAGGGAGCAGAGTGGCCAGCCTCCACTCTCCCCAGGACGACTGTAAATGTTTCCTAAGAGACCTCCACCGAACCACCACCACCACCAGCACCAACATCAGTCGGGGGCAGAACCAGAGGTTTTAGATTCTAGACACCACCACCAAAGCACTACACCAAATTACCACATCAGCATCATTGGCACCGTTACTTATGGCTGAAGAGTGCATGATGAGTAAGACCTGCCTTGCACCTGACTCACAGGTTCAATCTCTAGCACTACATATGGTCCTTGAGCACCAGGAATGATCCCTGAGTACAGAGCCAGGAACACTCCCTTAGCATATCTGGATATGGTTCTAAAACAAACAAGAATTCACCATTGCTGCCACAATATTCAACACTAAAAAACCAATATCACAACCATCAATACCACCAGCACCAACACAGCGACACAGATACCACACTACGTATACCACTGCCAACATCAACAACACCAATACCACAACCAACAGCACTGACACCAACACTGCATATACTACTGGGCATATATGTTTGTTTGTTGTTTTTTTTTTTTGGTTTTTGGGCCACACCCGGTAACGCTCAGGGGTTACTCCTGGCTATGCGCTCAGAAGTTGCTCCTGGCTTGGGGGACCATATGGGATGCCGGGGGATCGAACTGCGGTCCGTCCAAGGCTAGTGCAGGCAAGGCAGGCACCTTACCTTTAGCGCCACCGCCCGGCCCCTGGGCATATATGTTAACATATGTTAATGAGCCACTTCTGGACACCCTAATCTTGGGATTCCACCCTCTGGTCAGCCTCATGGACTCATCTTATTCCAGCCACTGCTAAAATGTTCTATTGATGTTCCTGGAGGATTGGGCTGGCTTTGCTCCTGCCAATCGGTTGGTGTTTGTTCCTGAGTGAATGAAGCCTCACAGGTGATATTTGAAGGCAAGGGCTTGGGAGCCCAACAGGGACCCCAGGAAGGAAGAGAGATAAAGGATTGTGCAGCTTGTGAGCCAGCAGGGATCCTGACTTCTGGGGGTTCTGAAATCGTAGGGAGGGGCTGTACCGGGCAGCCCTCTCAGACACCAGAGCCCAAAACTCTCTGTGTAAGAAGCACCCTGACATTGTGAAGTGTGTCGAGCACTGTCCCTCACCTCCACCCCCATCTTTGCTGGAAGGAATGAGACAGAATCAATGTCAGGACCTGCCATCCTCTCAGGGCACAGCAGGAAAACCAACGAGCAAGCACCTCAGAGGGAATCTCATCCTAGCTCGTGGGCCTGCTGAGGGCCAGGAGACAAACGACGCAGAAATTGCAGCCACTTCAGAACGGCCAACCCAACTCCAAGAAAAGTCCCAGGGGTGCAAAGTGGCCATTTTAGGAGCTAAATATAGACAATGAATGAGCGTTGAGGGCAGTGAGACAGAGAAGTGAATGAGCACTGCGTCCCTGCCATCCCTGACCACAGGCCCTGCACACGGCATCAAGCAGCTCCTCCTCCAGCCTGGGACAGCCTGGGCATCTGTGTAGAGAGAGACTAAGCACAGCACTGACACTCCAGGGGCCCAGGTGGGGGGGCATTGGGCCACTCCTAGCCCACCCCTGCAATCAGGGCTCTGGGACAGACCTCAGAGCAGACAAGCCTCCTGTCCTCTGACCCCGCAAAACAGTGCTCCTTCCCAACCTGCCCTTATGCACTTAGAGCACTGTCTGTGGGGTGCTCCTCCCTGGTTTGCACAGCCCCTCTGATGGCCCAGCGTTGGATGAAGTATGGGAGGCGTCTCTCTCACTCCATGTAGGGTTTCCAGGGCAGTGGACTTGGGACCTCTGTGCCTGCTCAGACTTCCAGGAGCATGACCTGTTCCCAGTGCACAGCCTGTGGGGGCCTGTCCCGGGAGTGTAACCTGGGGGGGGGGCATGTCTTGTGGAACCATGTTTTTTTGTTTTTGGTTTTTTGGGTCACACCCAGCAGTGCTCAGGGGTTACTCCAGGCTCTATGCTCAAAATCGCTCCTGGCAGGCTTGGGGGACTATATGGGATGCCAGAAATTGAACCACCAACCTTCTGCTTGAAAGGCAAATGCCTTACCTCCATGCTATTTCTCCAGCCCCGGAACCACGTTCTTCTCTGTCCCATGGCCTGTGAGGCATGTTCTGGTGCCCTAGGACAGTGTTCCCGCATCTGCTTTTCAGAAAATTCCCTTCAGTGCGGATCTCACAGCTGAGCATTCAGGTTGCCTGATGGGTGGTCCCAGACTCTCCCCAGGACAATAGAGACCCAAGTGCTGCTTCCTCTGCTTCCCTTAAGGTTGCACCTGTGTCAGTTTGGGAGATGAGGGCTGCAGGGCCAGGCTGTAGGACCCAAAAGCTGAGGTGTGACTTCTCGCCCCCCCCACCACATACCTTTCCTCCACAGAATCCCACCTCTGCTCAGACTCATGTGCCCTCCTGCAGTGTGATGCCCCACCTAGGTCCCTAGCCACTCCACTCTGGGACCTCCAGTCACTCCAACTCTGTCCCTTAGCCAGCAGCAATCCCACAGGCCTGGCAGGGCCCAAGGGGTGTCTGGTTGAGGTCGCAGCCTTTAGTATCCTCAGTCCCAGCCAATGCCTCGGATTCTTGGGTTGGGCCTGGTGCCTGGGAGCCAGAGGCTGAGTAGATCTGCTGTATTAATTATTAATTTTGTAGTCCTAGTGGTGTGGATGGTGAGGCCTTTCTCGACTCAGCCCGGCACCTGCACCGGCTGGCGGGTCTGTAGGTAGCAGGATAACAGCAAAGAAAATGATCCACAGCAGTCAGATGAAGTTTCAGGAGAAATCCAGCTTTATTACAAGGCCCTAATCGCCACGTGCTTTTTTCACATGGCCTCTAAACTAAGCAGAGACCAGCATCCCCATCTCTCCCACCCCTCCCTCCAGGCAACACTTAATAACCAACCACAGACCCCTCCCAGCTGTGGGTGGGTCTCACCATCCAGTGAGATTAGCATATGGCATTGGGGGAGGGGTAACATAGATCCTTCCCAGGCTCCAGGAGTAGATACCTTCTCAGTGCTCAGTGAGTAGTGCCTCAGCAGGGCTCTGCACTTCGCTGTTGTGTTCCAAGCAGGAAACTGCTGTCTCCAGGAGCAAGTCCAGGCCAGGCAAGAGAAGCACGGCGGCCCCCAGGGTCTGGGCTGACTGGGTCAGCAGCCACACCAGGAAGTCAGAGGATGTGGGAGCTGCTGCTCC
This sequence comes from Suncus etruscus, assembly GCF_024139225.1. NCBI lineage: Eukaryota > Metazoa > Chordata > Mammalia > Eulipotyphla > Soricidae > Suncus > Suncus etruscus. Next base: position 55,203,147 of record NC_064857.1, read on the forward strand.
TGGCTGGCCAGGACCTGACTCTAATCCCGCCGGTGCCCGTAGCCGTGTTGGGCCCTGCCTGCCTGGTTACCAGATGGTCTCTCTCCACTGTCCCCTTAGGACCCCAAGTTTAGGCAGCTGCTTTGCAGGACAAGTCCCTGCCTTGGATTGTGCTCTTAGGTGGTGAGGTTGGTGCTTCACTGGGGCCCCATGGCTCTGGGGCTTCGGGAGAGAGCAGATGGCTACTTTTAATGACTCCAGCAGCTTGTGGCGTGGGAGGCTGCTCCACAGCATCTCCCTGGCTGCAGCTAGTGGGGTGGTGGGATGTAAACAAGTCAGGGACAGAGAGATCCCTGGGCTCCCTCCTTCCTATTGATTGAGCACCTGGATCCAGCTGTTCCTGAAGCTCCCAGACTGCCTCTGGAGCTCTAATTTTCAGCCTTTCCTTAGTGCTAACAAGTGTGTCTTTGCCTGGGCTGGTTGATGCTGGGTTTCCTATGCAGTCTACGCAGTCCTCTGGGCCAGAGGGCTTGAGTGTGCATGAGAGCAGTGGTTCTGCTAAACCTCCTCTGTGGCCCGTTCAATGGCTAACAGAGACTCTCTCACTTCTGTGGAGCTGGCCTCACTGGCCAGAACGGGCATTAGTCCCTCAGCGCTGATATTTCTCCCTGTTGGGAGCCAGCTGAGCAGTATTCAGAGCGCCAAACTCATGCCTTTCTCAGCAGGACAGGACATACTGCCCATCGCCTGGGCATGCTAGTCATGGGGCCCACACAGGCACAATCTGAGCCTGGTTCCCCCTCCTCTGCAGAGCCCAGCTGGGACAGCTCTCCTTCATGAAGGGGGATTCTGCTGTGGGTGACCCAGGAATGGAGGGCAGGAGGGGGAAAATCTTCTCTGGCTCCCACTCTGCTTCCTCCTGGCACAGGTTAGTCAGCAAAGGTGCCTCCCCTCTCCCACCCCAGTCCACCCCCCTGCCTGTGCACTCCTTGCTCCCCCCTTTGCTTATGTCCCCTCAGTTCACCTTGCCCCTCTCCCCCCAACAAACCTCTGTGGTTGGGGTGGGGGCTCATCTCTAGATCACTGCTCTACTTTCGGGGAATGAGCTGCTCTGCAGAGCCTCCTGCAACTCAGGGCAGTCTCGACAAGGCATTATCTCTGTGGCCAGGGGACTTCTTTCAGGAGGCAATTGGGTGAGGCCACCTGCTCAGACTGGCCTGAGAAGGGCCCCTGGCCACACCCCTCATTCCATTATAAGACCATTTGGGGACAGAGCTGCTCAGGGTCTTGCTCTGAGAAATCAGCAACAGACCCAGCTTTGGAGCCTAGGGATGTGTCTGGTGGCAACAGTTCAGAGCAGGGGTCTTGCTCAGGAGTTCACAGCCTTCAGCTCCCTCAGAGGCAGCCCCAGGCCCTCTTACCTCTTTCCTTCACCCTGCAGCTGGGAGGACCTGGCCCTGTGGGATGACATCCTGCATTTACCCCAAACAAAACACCTACCCTCTCCCCAGCGTGGGTCCTCTTTCACTCAGCCCTTCTACAGACTAGTTCGAGATGGATCTTTTAAGGTCTGTCACTCGCTGCCTTTCTCCTGCCAGGCTGTGGACTGAGCTGGTTAGGGTTTGGCAAGCACCAAAGGAGGCTGAAACTATCTCGTCTCCTTGCTTTCTATCATGAGTGTCATGGGATATTATCTTCCCGCGGCGACCCCTCTCCAGACCCATTCTCCTGGGTTGGATTATGGCAAGAAGAGCTCTATAGGCCGGAACCTGGAACAGCTGCCTTGCAAGTTCAGATCCCTGCTGAGCATATCTGTGTGAGCTCAGGCCCTGCTGTCAGGTGTATGAGTTGGGGGGAACAGGGGACTGAACAGGGGCTGAATCTGTTAAAGGCTGGTGTGCTGCTTCACGAGCCAGAGTCCAGCACCACGGGGACCCCAGTGCACCATGTGGGGAGGGTTACTCCCAAGTGCATTTGGCCCCAAAGTCAACAGTGAAAAAGGGTGAGAGCCCAAAACAGCACAAAAAGATGAGCAGGTTACAGGGCCAGAAGTGCGACCTCTGGTGAGGCCGCATAAGCACTGCAGCGCCCCCTGGTGTGCCACACGGTAAAGGAGCTACCAACAGGGCCAGGAGGTGATGGGCAAGACGAGGGAGCCCTTGAGACCCAGGTCCGGCACACCCCACGCATCCCCTACACCCCAGCCGGCTCCTGGTCCCACCTGGTCTACACCTCCCTCAGTCCCAGTCCTGCCCATTATGCTGTGAGTTGCCTCATGGGTGAGCTCTGAGCAGATCCTCATCAACTGTGGAGTCTTGGCCCAGGCGTCACTCCTCAGCACTCGCCCTGGGAAGAAATCCAGAACTCTCTTCTCCAGTCACCACGGGGACTCTGGGGCCCCGCCAGTCATCCCAACTTTTTCGGCCCATGTAGCTGCTGTTACGGGTCTCATGTTTGTCCCTGTGGCTGCCAAAGCCTGACGAGTCTTCCCTAGCTCTGGTGCCTTCTGGCTGGGGGGCGCTAAAGGTCTCTCGCATTCCTAGATCGGCAGGAGCAGGAAGGGGATACCCCACCAGTCGAGTGGACATGGGGGGTATAGCCAGTCACCCCGAGGAAGAAGCAGTTAAGCAGTTAAAGACCCGAGATGGGAGCAGGAAAAAGGGTTACAGAATCTCCTGTCTCAGCATGTGAAGCCCTTGGCCTCCTTCTGCTACAGCCACTGCAGCTGAGCTTAGGGGAGATGCTGCTTCTCCGCTGGCCCATTTTCGCTTATTAGGACTGGACCATGGAGAAAGATGGCCCCAACCCGCGGTGCGTGCACGTGTGGGAACAGAACCTGGTTCTCAGCCCAACCAGGCAGGGTGTGGGGACCCTGTATCCCCACCGGGACTCAGCGCCCCCTTCTCCAGGCCCTGCAGGCAGCAAGATGCACCCAGGCAAGCCGGACTGTCTTCTTTGGTATGTACCCTGCGGTGTCCAGTGACCATCTTCAGAGCTCACTTGGGTCTCTCAAATATCCCTGGGGATGGATCAGTGGGTGGGGAGCTGAAGGAGGTAGGACAAGTGCTTAAAAAAAGGCCCTTTATTAAATGAAGGAAAATTTATCTGGTGGGCCAGCTATGAAATAAGATTTACAAAATTTTACATGGGAGCCCGGATGTGAGACTCCTGAGGCTGGCGCTTCAGTGACTCCTGGGGAGGGTCCTGCAGCCCAATGGTGGCCTCTGGGCCTCCGGCTCTGGTGCTCCTTCCTGGCTGTCACCACACTGGATCTTGGCTGGTCTGCACTGTCACCCCAATCCTCCCCAAGGCCTGGCTGCGGGGCAGTCTGTAGATGGGGCATCAGGGGGAGGGGCACAGGCTTGGGGCACCGGTGGCAGGGCTGCCTAAACTCAAATGAGGTCGCTGAGCTCCGCCTCCAGGGCAGCCGCCATCTCATCTGCCTCTGAACTGCTGCCCTCTTCGTCCTCATCCTCGCAGCTTGACTCCCCACTGGAAGCACTGCCCAATTCGGCCTCCATCAGCTTCCTCTTGTGACCCCTGCAGGGGAAGGCGCCAGCGGGACCGTCAGGAGGGGGGCAGGAGGGGGTGAGGCCTGAGGCTGCACAGGCTGAGCCCACAGCCCCAAACACAGGGGCCCAAGCTCATACCCAGCTTGGAACCAGTTCATGGGCTGCCACCAGGGTCTCCTTATTCCTGGCCGGGTCACCCCAGGCTATGCTCTTGGGGTGCTTCCTGGGTGTGGGGAGTGCCCCAGGAGACCAGAGGTGGGACTGGCCAGGCAGTACACGCGACACAGTGGGTGCAGTGAGGGAACCCCCTTAGTCTGTGAGCCCAGGGAAGTTGCAGAAATGTGGTATGTGAAATGCAGATGCAGAAATGTTAGGGGAGCCCTGAGGCGAGGGCAGCAATAAGAAGGGCCTGGGAGGTGAGGGCAAGGCCACAGACATGGCAGTGGAAGGGGGTGGCCACAGGTCCGAGGATACCCTGGAGATGGGCTCATGAGACAATGCCCTATCCACCCACGGTCCTCAGGGAGCCCCCTCACCTGGGCCCACGTCCATCTACTGCGCTCTTGTCAGATGGGGCACTTAGTACGGGGTGTCCCTGGGGGGCCCCTGAGGTCAGGGGCTCCCTGTGCTCAGGGCCCCTCTCGGGCTCCTCCTCCGGCTTCCGCTTCTCGCTGTCACTGTCATCGCTGCCTTCTCCCAGGATGTCGTCCACCTGCCAGGAGGCCAGAGTCAGCCCTGTGCCCTCCCCAGAAGCCCCAATAACTCCTCTCTCCACCGATTTCATGTTAGGCCCATTCTGGGAAACCTGGGCTTTCCAAGCACCCCATCAGGAGCAGAATGAACTTTAAGTGTTGACCTGTGACCCTCAGGTGAACCCCCGCTCTGCCAGTGCCTCCCCTGAGATACACCAGGGATGGTGCAACCACCCAACCCACTGACACCGAACCTGGGGCAGATTGGCACTCAGGATGAAACTGGGTGCCAAGAGCAGCCCAGTGGGCTTTCTGCCCACAGGGCATGAGAGGGATGGGGGTTACATAGGAACCCAGGGTGACAATCCTGTGGGTTGCTGAGACCTGGACGCATCCTCCAATCATGAAGGCTCTGGCTAAAAGGCTGATCAGGGATGAAGGTACCAGCTGCCCCAAAATCTGGCACTCACCATGCCTCACCTCCGGGCATCTCCCTTCTGTCTGGTGGGAGCAGGGTTTGCTTCATTTTGATGAACTGACCTATTGTGTTTACTCTGAAAATACTTAGTCCCTTAAGTTTGCAACAGGTTTTTGAATGTAGAATGAGAATTTTAAAGTTATTTCAGGGCCAGACAGAGAGAGTACAGAGTAAGGTGTTTGCCCTGCTGACCACACAGCTGGCCCCAGTGATCTCCACATACTGCCAGGAACAGATGACATCTGACAATTTACCCCAAAGCCTGCAACCTCAGAGGTCCTGCTTAGGTAGCCAGCAGCAGCAGCTCGGCCTCAGTAGGTGGCAGCTCCCACCCGTGGGTCCTTCATCTTCAGTCTGAAGCTGGGCAGTGCTAGCACCACCGGACAGACAGTGGCACAGGGCAATATTGGAACATGAGCACAGGTCCCTTTCTGGGAACCAGCGGCACAACTTACTCTTTGGTCTCCAGACATCATTTGGTGCTAAGGAATTTTTTTTCTTTTTTTTTTTTTTTTTTGGGGGGGGGGCACACCCATTTGACGCTCAGGGGTTACTCCTGGCTATGCACTCAGAAATCACCCCTGGCTTGAGGGGACCATATGGGACGCCGGGGGATCGAACCACGGTCCATCCTACTTGCAAAAGGCAGACACCTTACCTCTAGCGCCACCTTCCTGGCCCCGGTGCTAAGGATTTTTTTTTCCTTTTAAAAATGTTTGTTTTTTGGGGCCACACCTGGTGCTGCTCAAGGCTCTGAGCTCAGGAATCACTCCTGGTAGGCTCAGAGGACCATATGGGATGTCAGGGATCAAATTCGGTATGATCGTGAATTACATCTCAACATGTCAAGCCACAACCAAGCAGGCAGCAATTAGGTGTACGTGTTGTGGAGATTTATTTTACATTTAGGCTCTACCGGGAGAAGTTGCTGCTATCCCGGTACCCCAGCCACGGCCAACCTCCTGATCAGTGGCCCAGTGGCATGTGATGCAGCCAGGCTTAGGTTTGAAGTAGAGACACGAGCCTGTCTCTCCAGATTCCCCTACACCCCTCTTCCTGTGAGGGACCACAGGCTTGTGAGCCCAGAAGCCCATCCTGCACCTCTTCTCTTCCACCTCCGACTGAGCCCTGGCTTCTGTGCTGGCACATTCTTCAGGCCTGGAATCTCCCATTTGGTTCCTCAGTTTCTTTCAAAGAGGAAATTCTTCTTGCCTTTATGTCAGGGCCTATCCGTTCCTGTGAGCTTGGACCCGCCTCCCCCCAAGTCCTGTGCTGGGGGCTGAGGTGAGACTTTTGAGCCTCTGGAGCAAAGCAAATGGGGAAGACAAAGTGCCCCATCACCCTGTTAAGGAAGTCTGTCTGCAGGATGCCGTCTGTCCAGGCACTAAGTAGACTGGGGGCTCTCCAGTATGGGGGATTCTCCCAGCCAGTCAGGTGGTGATGCAGACCTTAGGCAAGGCCAGGGTCCATCGTGAAGTTGAACAAGAGGTTAAGGGTGAGCGAGTGATGCTGTGTGGCTAGAATGAGTGTTTGTGGGAACACGGATGCCTGCAGCACACGGTGGGAGAAGAAATTTTTCTCCTGAGCCACTCCTATCCTGGTCATAGACAACACCTTGCAGGGCAGAGAAGGATGGGTGCATATGGGGTAAAAGGGAGAGAACATCTCTCAGACCTGGTAGTGGGGGAAAGCTGGGCCCTAGGCACCTGTAACAGAGCAAGCAGTTCCTATGTGCATGGCTGTGGGGCCCACACAGGTGACCAACTTGGTGCCTGCTTCTTAATGTGCTGAGGAAGATTCTGCAGGGCAGCTGTGGGGTGTGTGTGACACCTGTACCCTTGTCGTGTGAGATGGTGTCTGCTCTCTCTGCGTTCCTCACCCAAATAACTTCTCGGCAACAGGCTCAACCCCACATTCCAGTCTGGGGAGTGCTCTGGATACCCAGTGGCCACAGCCACTAGAGCAAACGTGATATCTCCTGTTAGACCATCTGTTCCTCTGTGCTAAGGCTGGGTGCTGCATCAGGACAATGTTTCCACCACAGAATGAGGATCCTAGCAGTGAAAGTCCCAAGCGGGCAGGACCCTTGCTCCAGGCCCCAACAGGACACAGGGCTTGAGGAAGGGCAGATGAGAGATGATAGGGCCTAGAAGCCAAGTGTTTCATCGATAACAGAGAAACAGAAAAACTGGCAACCAGTGGCCGGTGCTTGAGAGCATAGTAGCAGTGCTCATGGGCGAGCTGACAGCACCCCAGGGTGGGGTCCAGAGAACAGGGTGCTCACCTCTTTGTCCATACTCTCTAAGTCCTCCTTACACAGTGTGTACAGTGGCAGAGTCTCCGACAGGCTGGGCTGCCGTTTCCTTCGAGAAGGGCCTGGCTGCGTGCCTTCTTGATTATCTGCTAAGTCTTCGCCGAACATCTGCTGCTGAGGAGGCTGAACAACTCTGAAACGAATTTCATAGCCTCACGTGAGGAGTGTCTGGAACTTGCCTCTCAGCCCTCAGTCAGGTTTCCAACCCCCAGGAAAGGTGACAGCTGCACTCTCAGAGTTGGCTCTGCAGGGGGCCGGCCTATTTTCTTTCCTTTGAATTTTGGACACACCAGGAGGCACTCAGGGGTTACTCCTGGCAGGATAAGGGGATCACCTGGAAGGCAAGGGATTGAGCTCACATGGGCTGCATGTAAGGCAAGTGCCCTCCCACTGCACTATGTCTTCAGCCCCCTGGACACCTACATTAGCAGGTCAGAACCCACCACAGAAGTCAACTATGAGAGATGGGAACAGTGACTCTCAGAGGTTCAATGAGCCATGCTGTGAGGAGCCTAGGAGGAACTGCATGTAGACAGGAGCCCAGGAGCTGCGGCTTAGTCCTGCCTGAGGGAGGGGTGCTTCTATCTGGACGACCAGCAGGGCAGCACGGAGGCAATACAAGGGCAGCCTGCTAGGCCGCTTCTGGAGCCTTCAGCTCTGTTCACGTCAGATAAAGGGCGTGTTCCAGTCGGCACAGGCCCCCACTATCATCGACGACCATATCTCAATGTTCTGAGAAGTGTTCAAGCTAAAATGCAGGGACAGCATCAGGTTAACCACAGGATGGACCGAAGCTGAGACGCTGCTAGAAGACCTGTCAGAGGCAGACCATGGCTGAAGTCTCCTGTCTTTTTATTCTCTCAAACCCCAAGGCTTCCATGGTGAATACGGACCATGACACACCTCTTTCCCTTCAGGCACCCCACAAGGGGGTGCACACAGTGTCACCACACAGGAGAGGTAGTGGCCCATGTTCCTATGTCCCTGAAGACAACCAAGGGCCAGGGCAGGAGCCTCCCCTTAGGGTGAGACACAGGACCTCTCAGCACCCAATCTTGAGTGAGCAGGAATTCACATTGGCAGTGCAGTCATCGCATGAGGAACCATAGACCAGTGGACAGAACTTTCCACAAGGAGCCAGTTGGGCCAGAACTGCTGCCTGGGTTGTGGTACCCACATACTCTGACCCCAGAGCCGCCCCACAATGGGAAACCTGTGACATGTGTGACCTCTCCTAAGAAGCAGCTGCTCCCCTAATCAGCAGGAGACAAGACAGGTCTGAGGAAGGTACAGAGCCCAGGAGACTCACAGTCACAGCCTGTCTCAGAGGCCCAGGCAGGGAACAGCCCCGAGGCCTTTCAGGATGACAGACGATAGGATCCGTGAACAGAGAGGGAGGGGTCTCCAAAAGCCCCCAGCTCTCAGAAATGGCCCGCATTGTTCTCAGAAGCCCGGAATCAGCAGGACCCATTCATGGTTGCCGGGTGGGGGTGGGGTGGGTCCTGCCTGGACAGGGGGCCAAGGCCTGGCTGGGAGACTGAGTCACACTTTTGCCAGATGCTCCTTGGGAGGGGCCCACGGTTCTGCGATTCCTCACATCTGCCCAGAGTCTATAATTATTTCAAATAAAGCCTTAATTAAAAACCAAGGCTCACGTTGAACCGAGCAGCCAGAGGGGAGCCAAGAACACCAGCCTGAGGAACAACAAGGACTTACAATGTTGGAGACCCATGGCTGCACAGGGGTTGGGTCAGTCTGTCCTTCAGAGCCCTAGGCATGGGTAAGAGGTGGCCCCCAGTGCGTCATTTGACTACCAGACTGTCCCCACAAAGGCCTCCCAGAGCATTGGCTGGCACACATGCCAGGTGAGAAGTACAGCGACGACATGGCCTCAGTAGGCCTAGCCTGGGCCCTGGGAAATGTGATGCCCAGTGCTGATAGCCATGGGAGGTGCACTAGGCTACCAACAACCCAGAGAGTGGCCAGGAGCACAAGTCTGGCTGGGCAGCTCTAATCCTGAGATTGGTCCTCAGCCCAGCCCTGCCTGGGTGAAGGCGACAGTGATGCAGAAACTGCTGCTATTTCCCAAGGGGACAAACATGCTCAAGAGAACCAGTGTCTCTGGTCTGCACAGTCACATTTGGGAGACCACATTTGGGGCAGCCTGCTGGAGGCCGCATCTTCAGACTCTACCTCAGAAACCTCTGAACCATGCCCACGTGTGCTTCCCAGAGAGGCGAAAGATGGCTTTGTACTCTCCTGGAGGCCTTGTCATGTAACCCCTTTCATCTCCACATTTCTTGCCCACTGGTCATGGTCAGACTCAGGCAACCCTGTGCATTGGCACCTTATTCCTCTGCATCTAGCTTCCCTGTGGTAGGCAGTTCCAGTTGTTTTCAGATGCTCCCCACAATGAGACCATTGAACAGGAGGACACAGGACTCGACACCAGCATGACTGCCAGCACAGGGTGGACGGGCCCTCTGCAAACCCATGGCCCCCAGTTCCCAGCTTCTCACGAGCACTGCACTGCTCAAAGGCAGGAGACCTGCCCGCCCTGGCCCACGGGGACAAGAAGATACAGTGGCAGGTTGGGCCACCACCACTACTGGAAAGTCCCGTCCGTGTCCCCACCTGTAACCCCTGGACACCCCAGGACCAGGCACAGAGCACCAACAATATGATCATAATAGGCCTCACATCCTGCCTGGAGCAGGAACAGGCCAGGAAGAGACCTCAGACTCATGTACCTCCCTGGTTGTTGATACTCACCTCTGCTGTGGTGCAGCCCAGCACCCACCACGTACCTAGGCACCGCAGGCCCAACCAGCACCGGCGGGGTCAGGAGAAGCCCCAACTCACCGTTCAGAGGGGTGCTGCCCAATGCCCACTAGATGCTTTCCCTGCCTCCTCTTTCTCATCGCCACAACCCTACACAGCACAGAATAGTAGACTTGGCCGTGCTGGGCCAAGGTCGTAGCTCTATATAGTGTGAGCCCTGAAGGCGATAGCTCGGCCCCAGCACCAGCATCATACCTGAGGGGTGTGTCCTGCATGCTGTGGCTACAAGAAACACTGACCTCAGCTGACCCCGCCAGTTTACGCAGACCCACCCGGTCACCAGGGTGAGTAGTATCACGTTATCGGTGTCACGCACCACCGAGAACGTCACTCACACAAAACCAGTTTCTCATTTTTTCTGCTCTAGTGGAGCTCAGAGGTGGCTGTGATCCTGGGGGTCATCTGCTGGCCGAGGTGACCCCACCTGCCATTGGGGACAGTGTTGGGGGCCAAGCTGGTGGTCTTAGGCTTTGCAAAGGCAGCTTTTCTTTCTAGTCCTTGGCCCCTGTGTAGGACCAGGCAGGGGTGGGGCAGGCCTGGGGGTCTCCCACATGGGGCCAACCCAGAAGCCCTTCACACTGCTGATTCCACCCTCACATCATGGCTCTGAGCGTTAGCCGCCAGCCTACTGTTGTGTAGCTCCTCTGCAGTCTCCCACGGACCTGGGAGACTCTGGTTCCTGTCACCTGCCACAGCCCAGACTGAGGGGTCAGCAGGCCAGTGGGGCCAAGACCCAGCAAAGCTTCTGCTTCTCCACCCCAGCTGTTCTAGACCTCAACCCTGGCCCTGACCTTCTGGCCCACACTCCAGGCTCTCAGCTGGCTGTGGCACATCTACTCTACCTCTGCCAGGGGGTGAGATCAGGTCTCAGATGGCACAGTGCTACCAGCCTGCAGGTGCCCACCCATGTCTGCTGGTCAGTGCTGACTAGAGCTGTGCTAATTCAACCCACCTTGTCCCCACCCCCCACGGGGTTCCAGATGTTGCTCCCACCTGTCTTGGCCTGCACGCACTTGGGGACATGTCTCAGAGGACCTGGGCCCAGCTGTCCCCACACCCACCTCGGCCAGGAGCCCTCTTCAGAGAAGAGCTTCCAGTCCGAGAGGCCTGCTGGTCAAGACTTACCCAGGGTCAGGGAGATGCATTGCTCTCCTCGGGCCCACAGCCTTATCCCCTGGAACCCCGCCTTCTTGGTGAAGGCAACACAGCACAAAGATTGAGTACCAGGGCTACTTCTTGGAAGAGCCTGGGAGAATACATTACAGTGTGGTGACTGATGCACCAGCAATACCCAGTCTCTGCAAGGTGCGTGTGACCCAAATCCCAGTGCCGCCTGTGCCAGCACCCGTGTAGCCGACCTCCACTCCTCCACCCCTGCCACAAACTCTTTCAGTGTAAGGCCAGGGGTCCATGGCCAGGACGGGGGTGGGGGTGGGGTCGGCGGCTACCAGAAGCTACCCTTGGCTCCCTGCCCAGTATCATGTAGTGGTCACCTATTGTGGTCCTCTGTGCAAAGCTCAGAGCTTTTTCAGGACCTCCCACGAAAAGTACCACAGGGAAGATACTGTGAGGCAGCAGCCAGAAGGGTCAGAGGAACGGGTGGTAGAAGGCACGTGTCCATCCCTGGGATGGCTGCACAACCAACCCCTTGTGGTGCCAGGTGGGGGGAGGCAAGTGGACACATGGTCACTCATTTATCTTCCACAGCACCTTTGAACACAAGACTCACAACACAGACAATCTGAGCCGGCGACAGCTAATAAGAAGAAAGAAATGCCAAAGGGGCCAGTGATGCCAAAGATGCCTCCACTCTATGACCGGCTCCCACGGCTACAAGGCCAGCTGCGGCCCGAGAGAGACAGCAGGGCTGTGGGTCACTTTGTACCACTGCCTGAGCACCCAGGAGAGCCTTGGCTGGGTAGGGCAAGAGACCACCGACCCTACACACTCACTGGAGATGGCCAGTGTTTTCTAGAACAAAGGGGACACTGAGCACATCTATCTTTCGTGCATACATACGTGCATTCATGTTTGTCTGTCTGGGATGGTGAGGCCGCAAAGACAAACACACCAGCCTCTGTGCAACCCTCAAGACCATGTCCTCAGGCCTCTGTCCTCATCTACTGGTCTGGTTGGAGAATGGCCAAGGTGTTCCCCAGGCCAGCTGAGCACCACCTGGGGAGTACCCTAGTCCCCAACTCAGACCTAAGATCGAGAGTACATAGCATGTGCTTCTAGCCAAGAAAGGAGGCATTGCAGCTTGGGCCTAGCACTGTCCATTAGGCCTGTGCAACCTCCCTGCCCATGATCACGTTGCCAAGCCCGTCTCTCTAAAGCTCCTAGTCACGCGCAGGTGACCCGTCAGCCTGACCCCAGCTGGGCAGAGCAGCATCAGCTGATGCGGGTGGTGGCCTTGAGCAGGAGCTGAGCCCAGGCAGGTCCCGGCAGGACAGAGGACATAGGGGACCAACCATGGCTCCCAGGCAGCCATGCTCAGGTTGACTCCCACCGGACTGACAGAACCTGATAGAGCCCCTCCTCACGCACCTGAAGGAGGAGTGTTCCCCGTGGACGGCCAGGGAGCCTGGGGGGCCAGGGCCTGCAGCGCCCTTCCGGATGAGTTTGCCTGTGTTGGCATCGTAGATGCGGAGCTCAGGGCCAGCCTGGGTCCTGGGATGGACGGGTGTCGGGTGGAACAAGGCCGGGGGCAGCACACTCTGCCTGTCGGGGAAGGCGGCTGGACCATCCTCCCTGCAGGGTAAGAGGGGCCAATGTGAAGGGGTGGCAGGGTGGTCCTCCCTTCGGGGCGAGGGCACGGTGGGGAGGGGCAGGGGGCGGAGAGGGGCCAGTGGGGAGGGAACCCCAGGACACTACCCGTGGCCACACATCTGCGGTCTGTGTCTGACCCCTGCTCACCTGTGTGTGCGGCCACAGTCCTCCCTGAGTGGAAAGAGCTGCTCCTCCACATGGTCCCAGCGCTCCAGGCAGCTCCACAGCCAGTCGGGGTTGACCACATGCAGCTGGCCGCACTCTTGGGCCTGCCGTACCTTCTCCGTGCCTGTGGGGAAGCCAAGCCATGTTTGTGGGTGCCTCGAGCAGTGGGCAGGGTCAAGCCCCAGGACATGAATACCTCCTGGCTTTAGCCCAGGCAGCAGTGCTCATAGGGTAACATGGCACAGACCGGTTGGACATCATCCCCCACCCGGACCCGAGCACGTACCAGCCCGAGCAGCCACCAGGTGGGTGGGCCTGTCAGGGTCATTGGGGTCCAGCACCAGTTGTGTGAGGATCCTAGCCCCCAGGGCTGAGGCATGGTAGTGCTCCCGAGTCTTCTCAACAGGGAAGTTTGTGGGATGCAGCCCACTGAACAGGATGGTCACGTCTGCCAGCACTTTGCTCTTGAGCTCAGGGACAATTTTCCGGATGTCTGGGGCCTCTGGAAGGTCTCCTTGGAGGAAGCGGTCATACTGGGCATAGTAGGCAGCATGCACACGGGCCAGGATCTCCTCCAGATGAACCAGGTGGTCGTCAGCGTCCGTGTCCTCCTCTTCCTCCTCCTCCTCTACACTCTGGTCCAGGGACTCGCCCACTGTTATACCTGACAGCTCACTGTTCTGTGACTCAGTCTCAGCCTCTTTGCGGTCGACACAGCCACCACCCAGCCCACACAGCCCATCCCGCTCAGCTTCCTCGGGTCCATCCACTGCATCGCCACAATGGTTAGGCCCGGTTGGCCTCTCCCCGCCCTGCGGAGCGGCTCTCCCTGCGCCCCGTGCAGTCTGAGGTTTCCGGCGGCTCCTTGGCTCCCCACTCTCGCCCTCAGAGGCTGAGGACGAGCGGCCCTCAGACTCGCTGCTGCTTGAGCTGTCACTGGAGAGTTCAAAGTGCAGGTCCCCGGCTGCTGGGCCCTGAGGAGGCCGCTCCTCTGCCAGCGTCCGGCCCTGTTGCGAAGGGCCCACTGAAGGGCCCCTGCCATCAGTACGGGGTGTAGACCGGGCGCCCCGCTCCTCCATCGCAACAGGGGCAGGCCAGTCCCTTGGGGACTTCCCGAGGCCGTTACTCTGCTCCACACCAGAAATGTGCCTTCCATCCTCAGGGTCTCTGCTGGATGAGACGTGTTCTGGGACATCGGCACCTTTGGGAGAATGATTCACTACAGGGGACAGAAGGAAGTGGCGTCACTGTCCGAGCGAGCATGGCTCCCCCCAAGCCTCAAACCAAGGCCCAAAAGGGGCTGGGAGCAGCATGGCCTCTCTGTGCAGTCTGTTTCTTGCCCCAACCTGAGTTCTGCCTGACTGACCCTGAAGGCCACCTAGTAAGGCTGCTACCTGCCCTCGTCACCCAGCCAGCCTGCCCCATGCCAAGGAGTGTCCCAAAAAAATTGGGCGCAGTCACAGGCAGACAGGCCAATGATGCTGCTGCATCAACAGATCCTTCAGGAGCCTCCCAGACTCGGCCCCCATGACCAGCACTGCTCAATGCAGCAGGAACTTGCCACCTTGTCCCAAGCCCAGGACAGATCCCACAGCTGGCTACCATGGTGCCACCCACCTCTCCTGCGGGCTGGGGGCTCCCGGGGGCCAGAGGGTGCATGGATGTCACCCGTGCCCTGGAAGTACACGTATTTCTTCACCGTGATTAAGTTGGGAGCAAACTTCCAGACATCTTCTCGATCGTCGATGATACACACCATGGAATCTCCACATGGGAAGAGGTTTCTGGAAGCAGAGCAGGGCACCCTTGGTACAGCTCTGTCTTCCCCTAGAGCCCAATGGGAAGAGCTTGGTACTCTTGGTACAGCCCTGTTTTCTCTCAGAGCCCCAATGAGCAGAGCTCATGTGGTTCTGGGTGCAGAGGACTGGTGCTGGCACTCCTGACAGTGCCTCTAGGCACTCTGTCAATAAAACTTTATTGACAGAGATGGGAAAGGTGCCCAAGAATAATATGGGATCACTACTAAGGCACCCAGGCAGTGAAGCAGCAACTTCGGCCACTGCGGGAGTGTGAATTAGACCACCATTTCCCTTAGCGCCCAACGGGCTGCCTTTTGGGGCCACACCACCGGCACAGTGCTCCCAAAAGTGAGCAGGCAGTGTGGGGTGAGCAGAGATGTTCACACCTGGGCGCCTGCTGAGACAATTTGGGAGTAAGTATCCCCAGTGCAGAACCATGACATGTGCGGTGGGAATGGTGGGAAATGCCCAGGATGGGGTTGCCTTTCCCCAAGAACCCTGGCTAACGTATTTTGTAGAAGCCGGTTTCCACAGGGGAGCCACTGGAAAAACATCTGCAGTAAATGCTGATGGGCAGGGCAGGTATCTGGGACCCCAAGCCCCCACCCTCAGCCCCAGGAGCCCAGCACACCCCCTGGGTTCCTACTCTGAGGCGCTGAGGGCACGAAGCCAGTTTCTAAAGCGCAATCAAGTTCACTGTTAACCAACAGACCCAGAGGAGGTGCCACTGTGTCAAAGGGGCACATTCAGAGAGGAGGGCCTACATGAGAAGTTGTGCCCCCAAACCCAGGACATACCCCAAAACCCAGCTCCCAGTTTCTTTCTGGTAGGCAAGGGATGGATATCCCTGAACAAAACAGCAGGGAAGTGTGCTATATCCCAAGGGTGTGGGGTGGTCAGCAGGGCTGGCTGGGGCTGAGCTAAGAAGTAGGGACTCAGGGCCCCGCTACTATCTTGGGCATCAGCAGTGGAAATGAAAGGAGTGGCCCCAATGTGCCAAACCCTTTCTCACAGCAGCAGTGTGTGCCAGGGGATGGTCTGAGGGTTTCTGTCCAGGTTGGTCAGTAAGTGAATCACCCCAAGGTTAGATGCCACATGAATCATACCTGAGGTTCCCTGTCTTGGAAAACGGGTCAATACATTCATCCCTGGATAAGATCCGATGAGAAAACAGCTTCTTTTCGGGATCTAAAAATCCTGGAGAAAAACAGGAGGTACTGCAGCCTCACCATGGCCCTGCAGAGCCTGCCGCCATCTGGCCTCATGCTGACCTCAGTCGAATGGGAACTAGCAGGGGGTTTTATAGGAAACTCTAGATGGCACCAACACCCTGGCCTGGCCCAGTCAGACCCCAGGATGGAGTAGCTGTCAGAACTGCCTTTCCACACGCAGATCCTTCCTTGCCCCAGGTGCTCTGTGCATGGTTCCCGGAAACACCTACCTATGGTTGTATGCACACAGTCTGGTAAACCTGCCCACAAAGGTGTATACAGTCCCAGTACACCCTTCTCCCCCAATGCCTTATGTTAATCTCATCTGAATGGTCAGACCACCCATACATGGGTGGGGTCTGCGGTTTGGAATAAAGAATACAAGGTGTTGGGCCCAGAGAGATAGCACAGCGGCATTTGCCCTGCAAGCAGCCGATTCAGGACCAAAGGTGGTTGGTTCGAATCCCAGTGTCCCATATGGTCCCCTGTGCCTGCCAGGGGCTATTTCTGAGCAGACAGCCAGGAGTAATCCCTGAGCACTGCCAGGTGTGGCCCCCCCCCAAAAAAAAAACAAACAAAAAGAATACAAAGTGTTGCTGGGGGAAGGGGAGGCAGAAAAAGGGTCAAGGAATCATGGAGAGCAGCAATAAGAAGCTGCTTGGAGGGGCTGGGCGGTGGCACTAGAGGTAAGGTGCCTGCCTTGCCTGCGCTAGCCTTGGACGGACCGCGGTTCGATCCCCGGCATCCCATATGGTCCCCCAAGCCAGGAGCAACTTCTGAGCGCATAGCCAGGAGTAACCCCTGAGCATTACCGGGTGTGGCCCAAAAAAAAAAAAAAAAAAAAAAGAAGCTGCTTGGAAAAGACTTAGTATAGAAGCCATGTGAGGAAATGTACGTGGCAGTTAGGGCCATGAAATAAAGCTAGCTGACTCCTGAGACTTTAACTGACTGCCTGTGAATTTCTCTGGCATTGTCCTGCATCTTAAACCCACCGGCCGAAAGGCCTAGAGGCGCTGTACCAAGAAAGGCCTTCGCTCAACACTAGGACTTTAGACATTATATTTTATATTTAAAATAACATACCTGCAATGGTGTGAGCATATAGCCTGCTGCCAAAGGTGAAGACGTGCAGCTCGTAGAGCCTGGCGATCTTTTCCAAAAACTCCTTGCAGTGTGGCCGCAGACGGGTGTGCAGCATGGGTTCACCGCGGCCCAGCTGAAAGTGGAAGATGCCCTGGAAGGAAAGAGACCAGTCAGCACTGCTTCCACTGTGGTCAGATCACAAATGCCATCATCAGCGCCCCTCCATGTCAACCTTCAGACAGAAGGCCATGCACGGCTGCAGCCTTGCTCAGCACAGACACCCCTGACAGCCACTGTGGGTGAATCTGATCCCCTGCATGGCTGGACAGTAACGTAGCCTATGTAACCTCCATGACAATCACAGCGACCAGGGTAATCAGGAAACAACAGCCAGTGAATAGTAAAAACCACTAGCAACTTAGCCACAACAACAATAACTAGAACCAGGCAACTGCCCACAACCATGAGCCTACCCATGAAGTGTGGTAACTGTGATAACTATACTAACTCCAATAAGCAAGTAACTATCCCTGACAACCATCGTAATTATTTGAAGCAACCTTTGTAACTAGGGTAACAAGGCAACTGCCCACAAGGACCAGACGACAACCACAGTATTTAGGATATATATCTAGGATAACCAAGTAAATACATATAATACAGTTATTGCCCACGATATCCACGGTAATGATCTATGGCAGCTACCGTTAACTACAATAATCAGGCAGCGATTTACAAGGACCACAGGTTGTTACCTATGGCAACCATTGCAACTACGACAACAGTAACTACCCAAGATAGCAATATAACTAGGACAACCAGGAAACGACATAGAGAAACCTTGGTCTCCAAGCACATGCATATGCACATGCATGTCTCCCGAAGGCAACTAACTGCTATAACCAAGCAACTAAGACAAGTAGAACTACCCACAGCCACCAGGTAACCACTTCTGTGCTACCTACAATCAGGCTGTGGAGTCGGTAGGTAAGAGCTCTGACTCCAACTCCTCAGTTGTTGTTTTTTTGGTTTTTGGGTCACACCCGGCACTGCTCTAGGGTTACTCCTGGCTCCACGCTCAGAAATCGCTCCTGGCAGACTTGAGGGATCATATGGGATGCCGGGATTCAAACCAATGACCTTCTGCATGAAAGGCAAACGCCTTACCTCCATGCTATCTGTCCAGCCCAGTTGTTTTTTTTTTAAAGTATATTTATTAACTGAATGGTTGTTGGGCCACACCCAGCAGTGCTCAGGGGTTACTCCTGGCTCTGCACTCAGAAATCACCCCAGGCAGGCTTGGTGGGGACCATATGTGATGCCCGAAATTGAACTGGGTTGGCTGCATGCAAGGCAAATACCCTACTGCTGTGCTATCTCTCTGGCCCCTTCTCAGTTTTTCGAACTTCCGACTCCAATTCCAGGTACCCGAAATTTCTTCCGACTCCCCAACTCCAACTCCTTCCTTCTCCCTTTGTATCATGGCTGTGGAGTCGGTAGATAAATGCTCCGACTCCTCAGTTTTTTGTACTTCTGACTCCGATTCCAGGTACCCCAAATTTCCGACTCCACAGCCCTGCCTACAAAATCACCACAGTTGTTCACTTTCCTCAGAGAGTTAAATAGGTCCTTGTAAACCTGTTTCTTGCTCATTTTCTGTCAAAACACCTCAAGCAACCAGTAAGAAAAAGAGAAAAAGCTCAGGCCCAGTTTCTATTTTACTAAGTCCAGAGCAGCGGGTCTGGTAAATGCTCAGAATTCCATATATAGCTTCACTCCTTGGTAATGAGCACTGGTAAGGGGCTCTGATACCCCCAAGTTCACACACCCTGGAGTGGCGCTCCCCTAAGTCCCATGCTGACTGGAGACAGGTTTGGCCTCCATGGCCAGCTAAGATGAGTTCCTACTACTAGGACTCCAGGAAACACGCCGCTGTTGAGGGCTCAGAGCTCAGCAGTAGCAGGCAGTCACTTGCGAGGCAGATTCAAGAGCCTGGAGCCCATGAGCAGTGTCCTGAACTCAGGTCACCCTAGCACAACAATGCCCAGGAGTCAGGCTGTTCCGCTTCAATCCAGACTTGCTGTTTCCATGGTGACCTCACGAGAGGCTGGCATGGCTGTCTCTATCCTTAGGGAGCTCAGAGGGCCCCTGCACCCCACGCCCTAGACAGGCCTAGCTCAAGCCTGAGAGGGTCCCATAGGCCACAAAGAAGGAAATTCAGTAGGGCCCCTGGTGGCTAAAGAAGTTGAGGGAGGAGCTCACAGCAGACCTTAGGGACCATGTCCACATGTGCCACCAGTGCCACCCACCTTGTTGGACATATGCTGGCAGTGCTGCTCTGTAGTGTGGATCAGGGTCTGGTCCAGGTCGACCATGAGCACCAGCTTCCGATTCCGGTGCAGCCGCTGCTGATCTTCTCTCCCCAGCTGCTCCGCTTGCTGCAGGATGGAGGGAAGGGCAGTCAGGGTGGGGCTGAGAAGCTGCCTCACCAACGCGCTGCCTCCGCACTCCTCTGCATGGACCAGGGAGCAACTTTGTGCTTGCTTTACCACACAAAATGGTTTCTAGGATAACCCGGCACAGTACAGGATAGTGGCGTCCACGCAAGGACTGCAGGGAGGAGGCGAATGAGTGGCAGAGCCAGTGCCGAGTCCTGACCCCAAGAGACCACATGGCCCTCACTTAGAGGTCTCAGAGTGGACTGCTATGATCGGGGCTTCCTGACACTGACTCCTGCCACATCTCGCCGAGTCCACATTCAGAGGGAGATGGGAGTGGCCAGAGCAGCCAGCCCGAGGGATGCCCTCTCGTCTGGTCCCAACCCGTGGTGCCCTGAATGTTCCACACTTGGGGACACAGGCCCGAAGTTGGCGGAAGCAGACTCAGCTTCACAAAAGCACCATTGGGAAGGGCCTAGAAGTCCCTGGACATTCCAGGTGCCACGGTGGAGTGGGAGGTGCAAGATGGACACGAGTGAAACAAGATAAACAAACGCAGACTCACCTCTGAGCTCACCATCAGCTCGGGGACACTGTGCACCATGGACACGGTGGCCGTGGACAGAGGCACCTGCTGCTTCCCATTCTTGCTCTGCAGCCTGGGGACGAGACAGGTCAGACCGGGAAACCAGATGGGCGGGGCACATCTCTAGTCCATGTGCAGCCTGGGGGGTGAGGGGTGGCCCCGACAGAGTATGTGGAGGGCACTCACTGCGTCAGGTCCTGGCCGCACTCGGCACACAAGCCCTTCATCACCACCGGGTGGCTGCATTCTTCCAGCCGAAGTAGGGTCGCTCTGCAAGGTGGGGATGCAGGTAAGAGAGGCAGCTGGGGAGACAATGGTGTGCCTGCGTCTCTGTCTCTGGCCAGACCAGCACAGGAGCACAGCAGTGGGGCAGCAACGGGCCACCCTGTCCTGACAGACTGGAGGGTCCTGCACAGAGCCGTGAGTGCTGGCGGCACATGGAGTGGGAAATGGGTCTGGCCACCAGCCCACAAGCACCAGGACTGTACCAGTTTCCTCTAGAGCTCTAGCAAGGGAATCTGCCTTCCACTCCGCCTAGGCAGGGCGATGGATCAGTCTGCATCTGAGGCTGCAACTGCCTTTCCTAAGTTACGAACTACACGGATGAACCTGCCTGCGACTCTTAGTAACTTGTTGCCCCACACAAGCAGGAACAGGGAGCACGCAGGCACTGATGCCAGAGGACAAGTTGCTGCTTCTAGCAGGCAGCTCCAGCAACAGGTGAGAGGTTCCGGTCCATGCCCACCATGCAGAGAGGGAGGAGGAGCAGGAGGACACAGGGAGGAGAAGGAATGGGAAGACAGCAAAGAGCTTCTGCCATCCCAGACTCCTCAGTCACTTAGAGCCACAAACATCACAAGTTCGAAGGCAGCCCCGAATCGGCTGAAGAATGAAAGGAAGCAGGACCAAGACATGAGGGCAGCAAAAAGACCCGAGGCAGTGGCCGGTGTGGGGCAGGAGCTGCTCCTTGCCGGTGTTGAGACACAGGCCTCAACATGCCTCAATCTCACCACAGTCACGAGGTCAGGAGATGGTGAGTGTCCCATCATAACCCTAAC
>NC_064857.1:55529071-55654071 GCF_024139225.1 Suncus etruscus
GCATGTCCATTGTGTTTGCATCATAAACGGGCGCACACGCACGCCCTCCAAATCATTTTCAGTTCGTGAACATTTATGTACAGACTCTTGAGCGCTGCCGAGACAATTAGTCATATTTGTATGCCGGAATTAATTGAGAGTGAGATGCAGGAGGCAGTGTGAGAACAAAGCCGGCTTTTTGTCAGCTCTTCCGACTGACAGGGATAATTAGATATATGAAATTGAAATTCCTCAGCAGGGGGCTTCTGTCGACAATGAATTTTCTTTTGATTCCATTCTGTGATTCTTTTATGCTATCATCTGTGGCAATTTGTTATTCAGCTTGAAGCTTAAAAAAGCAAAGCATTCCGCTTTTATGAAGCGATGATGTCAGTTTGTACACTGCTGGGAAATAGATATTAAATGTAATCTTTAAACTAAAAGAAAAAATAAAATCAGTTAAAGAGAAAGCGAGGCGCTGATCCCAGCCCATGGGGAAAGAACTTTCCACAGAGCATGGACTCTCTCTGGTCTGGGGGGGTATGAGGGGCTCGAAGGCACGTGCGTTCGTTCCCAGGGAGGCATGGCTGGGACAGAGTAGAGGCTGGGGGGTAGTGGATGGGGTTCGCAGGTCTCTGATGCAGAGGCCTTTGAGGATGGTGCCACCACACGCCCTGCAGATGGTCCCTCGGAATGCGGCTCTGCTTCTGACTGGACTCTTCCACTGCCCCTTAAAACACGTGGAGTTCGCAATCCCAAGCTGCAGGGCCGGAGAAGCTTCCCAATAGTCTTTGGAGTCCACAGTGCACCCAGAACTAGGCCGAGTCCTGGTGCTGAAGCTCGGTGCTGTGTAGCAGGGCCCACAGGCGAGTTTGGGGGAGAGAGAGGGCTTTCGGGTGCAAATACTCAAGGGGAGTGGCTTGCAGGCCCTGTGGGGAGCGGGGTATGTTTCACAAGCACCCCATGTTGGGGTAACCCAGGGAAGAACTCTAGTTCTCTGAACATAGCACACAGGGCCCCACAGATCTTGGGCCTGACAGCTGCTCCTTTTGCCGTCCCTGCCGCCCCCACCCCATTTCTGAGGGCTGGTCTCTCCCGAAATGAGAGCTCTGTACCCACAATCAGCATCCTGGTGGCAGAATTAAAAGAAACAACAACACAAAAATCTAATTTTCGTCAAAAACAACAATGTCCTGAGGAGCTGGCAGCCGCCGCGTTCCAGCCGCCCTGCGTGCCAGAGCTCCGTGCGGTGCTGGAGGCCGGGGCCCGCAAAGAGCCCATTGACGCTGGCTCCGTGCAGAGCCGGGCCACTGCCAGCCGGGGCGGGCACTGCACAGCACTCTGGGAAAGGGCGAGGGCCCGGCCAGCCTTGCCGGCACACACCAGCCCTCCCCACGGACTCACATAGCCTAGGACTCCGGCACCGGCTTGGCCAGCCTTGCAGGCACACACCCGCCTTCCCCACAGACCCACATAGGCCAGGGCTTGGGAGCCAGCCCTGAACCCCTCCGGGAACATGCATACCCTGCTTCCCAGCCTCACAGTCGGGGCCCTGGGTTTGGGTGTGATGAGTGTACCCAAGGCAGCTTCCCACAGGCTCCTGGGGCAGGTTGTCTGTCCTCACACTGGGCAGAGCACTTCAGGGAGCACCGGGTGAACCAGGACTGTGCAGGACCACTGGATGGGCACTAAACTGGACACCACACAGGGCCAGATAGACGCAAGTTTTCACAGCCCCCAGGCTGGGCGTTGGAGCCTTCTGAGGGTTGGGCTGGGGGCTGGATGGACAGTGGGGGAGCCCAGGTCGATGCTGTCAGAGCCGAGGGATAGGGTAGCCTGAGGTAAGGTGACAGGACCTGACACCTGCATCTCCAGAGTTGGATGAAGACTCTGCAGCCTCCTCTCTCCTTGTTCCTTGGTCCTCCCTCCCATCCTCCCTTCTCTCTGCAGTCTCCCTCCTCCTTTCCTTCACTCCCTTTTTCTTTTCCTCTTCACCCTCCTCCTCCCTTATTCCTCACTTCCCTTCTCCTTCCTTTCTCCTCCCTCCTCCCTTCCTTTTCTTCATCCCTCCTCTTCCCTTTCCCTTGCTCCCTCTTTCTCTCTCCTCTCTCTCCCTCCCTCCCCCCCTCCTTTCCAATTGATCAGGCGCCCCATCCCACTCAGGTGCTGAAGCCAATATGGCCCTGGAATCTCTGAGGTGGGGTGCCTGGGTCCAGTTGTTCTGGTGTCTGCTGACTGACTGGGCCTGGGGTAACCACTGTGGCTGAACCAGCTGGCTTAGTCTTGCTCAACCCCCAGTTTCTCCTCTTCCTCAGAACTGGACTTGTGTTGTGCTCGATTATCTGCAGAAACTGGCCCCTAGAGGTGGTTTCCATACACTCAGCTCAAAAGTGCACACACAGTTCCTATTTGCTCACAACAATTTGATAGTCGGGAATATAGCAAGAGAGGGTCTTGCTCAGGGACTTTCTCTTGCTCAGGGCCTCCAGGCACTGCCTCAGCCAGTGATTTGCTGATGGTCATTTCAGGGGGTCCCCAGGAGCTGTTGTGGGCTGAACCCCCAGTGTGGCAGGTTTGGGCATTGTTGGGGATGGGATACAGGCCCATATGGAGCTTCCAAGACAAGCTTGTTCTGTGGCATGAAAGTGTGGGGTCCCTTCTGGCCCTTGTCACTGCTCTCGAGGCAGGTCTGAGCTACTCTGAGTCTGTACAGATGAGAATCTGTGACACTCCATGATGGTGTCTGCTGATGCTCCCTGTCCTCCTGACTGAGGGGTTGGTTCCCGTTGACATATTCCCAGAGTGAGGCCCTGTGTGCTTGGCATGTGCATAGAAGTGATTGTGCACATGGGGCATGGTGCCTAGAGCAGACACAGAGACACGCACACATTCATGGATATGGACACATGTGCACATGCAGGGATATGTCAATGTAAACAGACACATGTGCTAGGGCATGCACGCACAGACACATGCTCGGTACACATACCAGACATGTATGCACAGACATGCATCTACAGGCACACCCAGACACATATCCAGATGTGCACAGACATATATACCCAGAGATACATGCACACACGTGCACACAGACACATGCACACACAACAGTGCACAGAAGGCATGGCCTCATGTGTACCCATGCACATATATATGTGCGCATTTGTACAAACCAATCATGCACACAAAGACACACAACTCAGACATACAAGACCTATGCGCACAAACATGCATGCACGCAAATATACATGCACAGACACACATACCTAGACATACACACATGCAGACAAGGCATATGTGTAGATATTGCATGTCAATACATGCATGCACACACATGTATGAAGAGAAACATGTCCAGACATACATGAGTGTACAGACCTTAGAAATATATGCACACACATGCATAGACACACATGTACACAATCTCACGTGCACAGCCTCTTAGTCCCCCTAAACATCCAGGGTTACTGGGAGTGGGGTGGCACTGCATCTGCCCCTGAGTCTGTCTGTGGGTGCTGGTGGCTCAAGGCCCTGGTGGTGGGCATGGCAGGTTGGAGGGAAGCCCCAGGACAGAGAGTAAATCTATCAAGGTGGCCTCTTGCTGACCACTCCTATGTTGGAGTGCTCCTTTGGGTACCATGCTGTCACCTGAGGTGCTTTCCCTCTGTGGGAGGCCTGCTTGGGAGAAGGCAGAGCATGAATAGAGCACCCCAGAATTCTCTTTCTGCAGGACTTATACTTCCCCCGCAAGAGAGGGGCAGGGGGTTGGGGGAGAACAACCCCCCAGTTCCTCTCAGACTAGGTCACAGGGCAGAACCGGGCTGGTCTTGGGCTCTCAGAGATATACACACCCCGAGCCCGCTGGGGTCCGCACACACCCCTCTCCCGCCTGTCTGCTCGGCCCTTCCCAGATGTGGTGATTATTGTCCGTCTAATTCCCTAATGTGTGACCCAGTGGCCCGTAGCATCCCTCTGGGGTGAATAGCGGCAGGAGGCTGGGCAGGTCTTCAATATCCCCCCTGCCAGCTATGACATCACCGGCCACTCTAAGAGGATTTGCAGCGGCCTTGGCCGCGTTATTAAAATCGTAATTAATTTTTTCCTCTTCACAAAACCCGGGGACCTTGTGGTGGGGCCCAGGGGCGCGGCCAAGTGCCTTTGAAAGTCGCTTCTGGAGACCCTAATCGGCTCTGGGGTGTACAGCACACATATCCCCAGCAAATGTGATTAAGGCTGCACACAAAACCCCTGGCACAGAATGAATTCAGTTCGCAGAGAAAGAAGTTTGATAAAGTTGTGTGACAGCTGGTGACAGTATGTCACAGGGGTAAGTGCATGGCCAGAAGGTGCGGTAGTTCCCACAGTGGTAGCAGGTGCCCCACCCAGACTGAGGCAGCCAGGCTGGCTACCCCCTACTTGGGTCCTGGGCCCTGGGTCTGACCCACCCCGGGTTCCCCGTTTTTTTGGGGGGTCACACCCGGCAGCACTCAGGAGTTACTCTTGGCTCTACGCTCAGAAATTGCCCCTGGCAGGCTGGGATATGGGATGCTGGGATTTGAACCACAGACCTTCTGCATGCAAGGTAAGTGCCATACCTTTATGCTATCTCTTCAGCCCCTGGGGTCCCCTTTTTGGCTCTGGTGACCCAACCTTTGCCTCCCCCCAACTAGAGCTGTTGTCACCTTTGAGGGTCTGGAGGGTCCTTCTTTCCCACAGGGAGGACCAAATCCTGTTCCCCGAACACGAGTGGGCAGCTGTGGGCCCTGGCCCCTCCTGAAGGCCTGAAGTCAGCCCAAACGCTGGAACCTAAATACTTGGGGATCAGCGTTCAGAGTCAGGGTTCCATAGTCTGTGGGGGGGGGTCTGTGGGGGTCCCAGGGGCGTGTGCCCAGCAGATCCTGTGGGGTACTGAGCTCAGTGAGGCAAGTGGCCACCAGGGCCCTAATCTGAGGGAGTAGCCTGGTAACCCCCCACCCAAAGGCAACCTGCCCTGTGGAGCCTTAGAGAGAGCTGAGGCTGCCCAGCCCATACCTACTGCTGGGACCAGTTCTGTCCCAGACAGACACTGTGGCTCAGACTTGGAGCTGTTTGCTGCATAGAGAAGTATACTCCTTAGTATGATGGGTGGGAGCTTCTGTCCTTGGAAGCCAGAACTCTGATGCACCCCTACATACAGCATCAGCAGGGATATCGCATTCTGGGGTTCAGGTGTCAGGTGGGTGCATGCTGCCACAGGAGGGCGCGTCTCCCAAGGAGATCTCTGGGCCCCAGAGGCTCTGAAGGGAGCAAGGAGGAGCCATTGCTGAGAGTTACTTGCTGAGACCTGTCTCTGGGCCCCAGAGGCTCTGAAGGGAGTGAGGAGGAGCCATAGCTGAGAGTTACTTGCTGAGACCTGTCCTGTGAGTGATAGCCACCTGGTCTGGCCACCTGAACCTCAGTCTTTGCCCTTGGGATCAGTTCCCTGCTGAGAGGAGGGGTCTGGGGTACCCACTTAAACCTGTGTCAAGTTCCAGGCAGCAGTGGGGACCAGCTCCTCTAGGCTGATGACTCTGCCATGGGGTCCCAGCATACCCAGATATCCTAGGAAGGAGAGGAATGGCTGAGAAGGCGTGCTGGACAGGGCAGATCGGCTATTAAGAAAGAGGGAAAGGAGGGAAAATGGGCTGAAGGAGTAGAGGTGAGGAGCAGAGAGGAGGTGAAAATGGGGTTTGGAAGGATTTGTGGGATGGGGTAGGAGGAGGAAAATGGACTGAAGGAGGAAGTGTGAGAAGGAGTTAAATAAGATATAGTTCCAGTGTATGTAATAAACTCCTGTGAAGGGTCTCCAGTGAGCACAATATTCCCCCATCCCCAGGATCCAGTGAGCTCACAGAATCACCTGAACCCTCATTATGCAGTGTGTGCATATTAGTATATAACCTCATAACCCAGGCATTGGCCTCTCTCCCAGTCACACCCTCTCAGGGCTCACGGGTCCCATGCATAGACAGAGGTTCTCTCGGCAGGTAGAGGCTCTAGTTCTCTTCGTTGTCTTAGCAGGAGACTGGAAGATCAAGTAGAGGCCACATAGCTGGACAGTTTGATGGGATTCAGGCTGGTCCCCCTGATTTGGGGCCAGAGCTGTGCTTCTGGCCTTGGCCTCACTTCAAACTGAGACTGTGTGAGGTTAAGTTGTCACTTGAGTGATTCTGGGAAGCCTTTAGTGGATGCGACTGTTTGCTGTGAGCCAACACCAGGCACTACGGGTGAAGCTTTGGTGCAATTTTGCCTGTGCGTGGTGGATGGTGGATGGTATGGCACCCTTCACTACTGGGCCTGGCATAGAGTGAACAGTGGTTCTCTGGGAGTCTCCATGTGGTGCCAGCCCAGCACTTGTTGTATGAGCTTTGGACCTGGCCAGGGCTGCCCGGACTCACCTGGGCCTTGCACATGCTTCATGCAGCAGGGCTGGTCCCCAGAGCACAGAGGCCACGAACACATGTTTTGTTGGCCTTGTGGGGGAAGGTCACAGTTCTGGCCCTGGTGCTCCCAGAGAACAGGGCATGTAGACACAGCTGACCACTTGCATACTGAGTCCCCACCATAAGTCATGAGCTCTGTTCAGTGGAGCTGCCAGGCTGGAGTTCAGCATGAAGTCCTGCCTGAAGAGCACTTGAGGAAGGAGGACTTGCCTACAGGTGCTTGGCAGCAGACAGATACTTGGGAAACTACCCCAGGCTGCTGTGCCCACAAACTCCCGCCATGCATCTCAGGACCTTCTGGGACCAGCCAGGCTTGGTGTGAGCACAGTACATGAGTAACAAGATGAGGCCTCAACAGCCACATGCCTGTGCCAGGGTGACAGGCAAGCAGAGTTCAAATGCCAACCACCACACCTTCCTTCCCCACTTGCAGCCTCTGCTGCTAGAGATGTCTATGGGTAAAACGGCACCTGACTATAGAGCCCCTCACATGGGCCTGGGAAATGCTACAGTCCCCATCCCCTGGTCAGGCGAGCCAGGGAGAGAGTGACAGAAACGAGAAACAGAGATGGAGATAGAGACAGAGAGGGAGAAAGACAGATAGAGAGAGCCATAGAAAGGACACGCTCACACATATGCACACATGCATCACACATGTATACCTACATGCAGGCACACACCCATGCAATGCACACAAAAACATCCATATGTATTCATACAATGCACAATACACACAACACACATCCATGCAACACATCATACATGCAACACAATTTATACCTACACACATCACACAAACGCACGCACATGTATCACACTACATCTATGCCCATGCACACACCCATGCATACATGCTTACACTCATATTCATACACATGCACAGAGGAGCACAGCACACATTGTATACCCTCACACACAAAAGGAACACAGCACACACACATGTTCTCATTTTCCTGGCTTTGTGCTCACACGTGCCACCCAGCAGCTAAGCTGCCCTTCTGGCCACCCTTCCCTTCCCTCTGCCCATCTTACTTGGTAGTGGCTACCAGCAGGCCAGGGAGAGCTGAGGTGGCTGTTCTGGCCTGAGAGTACCATGGAAGATGGTGGGGGTCTGGAATCCACAGTTGGGGGCACAGGAGCTTTGCAACTTGGAGTTCAGTTGGACTTGCTCCCCTCAACTCTGACTTCATTCCTGGCTCTTTTCTTTCCACCGACTGACCACAGATTTTCAGACCGGTGACACCATAGGATTTCACAGGTGAGCATTTCCATGGCAGCTCTGTGGCCCGATGCTGGCCATGTAGGAAAGACGCCCTGGAATAGTGCACTCAGAGAGCCAGGGAGGGTGGCCTACAGCCCTGTGTCTATGAGGCCTGGAAAACTCATATGCATAGCAGGACAAGGAAGGCGACACCATTTTTCATCTCTACAGTGAGAACCAGTGTGGAGTTATGGGCTAATTAATTCACACTTATTTGCATGAAGATTCCAATAGATAGGGGGCGAGGAGCAGAGATAATATTGATTCGTTAGCAAGATCTATTACCAGAGAATTTTGGAAATAGCTCTCACGTGAAGGCTTCGTGAGGTGATTGCCTTTAAAATATCATCTGTATTAGGAATTAATGACATAATATGTAATTTAGAGAAGCCGGTTAATTTGCCAGAATCATTTTGTCAGAATTTCAAGGAAAAATAATGCTGTAAATCTTTTTAAATGATCAAAACACTTAAAATATTGGAGAAATATCCAGCTGTGTGAAGAGTGCTGTGAGAAATGAAGCTCAGTGTCCTTTCCTGTGTGTCCTTGCACACACACACACATACACACAGTTCTCACCAGATGCTCAAAAGGCACACGTGTGTCAAATGAACATGAACACAGACTCCTAAACACATGTACACACAGTGCTCGCACACAGCCCAGTGTTTACACACATGCAACATGATGTTCACAACACAAAGAACAGATACAACACAAAGAAAACATGCACACAGGGCTCACATGGATGCACACATGGTCCCAATGCACACCCATGCACACTCAATGCACACGTGCATGCTCACACATGCACAATGCAGGACCCGAAGCAGGCTGTGAGCTGAGTCATGCTGCACATGTGGCTCGGTCTTGGAAAAGCTACCAGCTGGGTGTGGTAGACGTGTCTGGGGCTACCAACAACAGGTGGAGCAGTGTGAGGAACCCAGGAACAGGATGCTGGCAATGGGCACCACTCCAGGGGTGATCCTCGACCTTGGGAACCACTCCTGGGTAGCAGAAAGGCCCCTGCTGCTTCTTCACCTCCATGGACCCACTGTGCTTGGTCACATGGTGTGTAACCATGACATGGCCCCATGACAGTCATAGACATATTCCCACAAAACAATCACTCTAACGTCCCCACGACACTCCCTCACATCATGTTACAGCTCTGTCTGCATGACTCACTATAGTCACATCCCCACAAGCAGTGCTGCAGCAGAACTCCCATGACAGATCGCAACACCTACATCTCTGTGACACAGGAGTCATATCTGTGTCCTTAGAACCCACTGCCAAGACTCCATGCACACAACATACTGACATATATACATCCCCATGATGCACTCTCACAGCAGTGTCACCATGATGTACAGTCACATTCACATTCCCAGCGCACAAAGTCATGCTCACATTACTGTAGACAGGGCCGTGAGATTAGCTCTGTGGTGCAGACAGTGGGCAGGGTCAGGTGATTATCTCCTTCTGAAGGCAGTGGGCAGGGCATAAGATCAGTTCTGTGGTGTAAGGCAGTGGGCAGGGTGGGGAGATTATCTCTGTGGTATAGACAGTTACAGAATTGTGAGATTATCTCTATGGTGGAGACAGTACAGGGTGGGTAGATGATCTCTGCAGTGTAGACAGTTACAGTTCTGTGAGACAATCTCTGTGCTCTAGAGAGATCTGTGAGATGATCTCTGCAGTGTAGACAGTCATAGTTCTGTGAGATGACTCTGCAGTGTAGACAGTTCTGTGGATGATATTTGCAGTGTAGACAGTCATAGTTCTGTGAGATGAGTCTGCAGTGTAGACAGTTCTGTGAGATGATATTTGCAGTGTAGAGAGTCACAGTTCCATGGTACAGCTAAGAGTACTGACTGGGTTCAAGAAGTGTCAAGGCAGTATGTCTCCTGGACAGAGCCGGAGCTTCCTGTAGGGCATGTGGGAGTCAAACTAATTCCAGGAGCTCCAGTCTGGACTGGAGGCAAAGGGAGAACAGTAGGCAGGCACAGCAGGCATGTGGGCAGTGGGAGGGACCCGGGACACCCTGTGGGCAGAGTACAGGATCTAGGTGCAATGTGGATAGCGTCCAAGGGTGCACCTTGGGACCTTGAAACTGAGAAACTGGCAATGGTCAGTGAAAGGCTGAATGTCTGAGTCTGTGGGGCAGAGGGACTGTATGACTTACAGCTGACCTGGGTTCCACCCAGATATCACCTCCAGTCCCTGAGCTCTACCCGGAGTGATCCTGAGCACAGAGCCAAGAATGAGCCCAAACCTGTGCAAACAGACCCATCAGATTCCTGTAGTTCTAGTTGTGTTGGGATTCACGGTGGGAGCTCAGGGCCTCCTGGCCTGGCATTTCTCAGGGTAGTGGAAGTCACGCACAGAACCTTCGAGGCTGGGCTGTGCAGGTCCACCCAGGGGCAGAGTCAGGCCTGGTGTGTCCCACAAATATGGGCCATAAATTTTAACTCACTTCCACTGCCAATCCGCTTCACAGTTTTCACTGTAGACGGAACAGGATTCCCCACCACAGCAGGTGATGTGGCAGTTCTCTGTATTCCAGGTCGGGCAACTTCATTTCCAAAATATGGAAACTGCTGCTTCTCCCTGCGTTTCTCACTCTATAATTTTTAAAAATGTTTTGGACAATAAATAGCGCTGGCAATGAGTTTGCTTTACAGCAACGACTGTTTCTGACTGTAAATGTGGTGTTTAAATAGTTATTTTAACAGTAGACTTGTCAAGCCGGGCATCATAAAAGCTGATTAAAACTGTAAATTTGACTGTTAAAATGAGCAGTTAGTCTTCTGGCTGCCAAATGCGGAGAAGTTGCTGCCCAGATGAGAGAGCACCAGAAGGAGCATGGTGCCCGTGGAGAGTGTCCGGCTGTTGGGGTGGGGAAAACCCATGGCTGAGGGATTCCTGAGATGTCCACTGCTGGGTTAGTGCTGCTCCAAGCTGGGCAGTGACCCTTAGACCCCACAGAAACGGTCAATCCTGAGTCCATCCTATGCAGTGAGACCCTCACATGGTAGTGAGATCCATCATGGCTGCATGCTGGGTGACAAGCAAACAAGGCCCAGAGTTGAAGGTGCCCAATGCCCCCAAAACCCACTTGCTCAGTAACAGCAGCTGCCTTACAGCACTAATGCACTCAGTCATGGCCCAGAAAGCTGTCTACCACCCAGGGGAGAGGTTGAGACAGGGTGGCTCTGCCACCTGCTCCTCTCCTCCTTTCTCCCTTCCTCCTCCTCCTCACTATTCCCTCTTCTGTAAAATCACCCCATGCGCCGTATCTCCAACCCCATGTGAACGAGTCTAAAGCAGAATCACTGCAAGAAATAATCCAGACCAGGCTGAGGGTGAAACACATATACTCAAGCAATCTTCTACCTCATATCAAGAGCGAGCTGCCTGCCAGAACTATGGATTTTATTGAATACAGAGAACACCCCCAGGTGGAGGAGTAAAGACAGAGGAAGTACAGATAGCTCAGGCTATCTTGAGCCAGTCCCACCAGGTTTACATGTAAGCCAATCTCTGTTTTGGGGTAAAACCAAGTTGTAAATAAAAAGATACAAAGGAACCATGGAGGATCATTGTTTTGGGTGAAATCAAGTTGTTAACAAACAGATACACAGAAACCAGGGATGATCTTTGTTTTGGGCAAAATAAGGTATAACCTAACATTTTCCCTCCATTTGTTTCCTCCCATTCCTTCCTTCCTACAGCCCTGTAGAGTGCTCCCTTGTTCTGCGCCAGCTGAAGACTGAGACCCTCACCTGTCCGTGGGCACAGGGACGCAAGGGCTGAGTTCATGGTGGACCCGGCAGGACACATGGGGAGGGCCTTTGACTGTGAGGTCAAGACGGCTCTAGCTACTCCTTTCTAGCCCCAGTACTGCTGCCAGTGTAGACATGGGACTGACCCTGCCCAGTGTAGACGTGGGACTGTTCTCTCCTGTTCTCACGTGGGTTGCGACAGCTCCTCTCCCTGGCAGATGGCGCCCACAGGCAGAGCTCTGAGAAAACTGGTCTCGCCTTGGCCTGCTTTTGATTGGGGCAATATTGCTGTTAATAATAACAGCTAATTACTGCACCCATTAAAACGAAGCAGCATTAATTTAACAGGGAGAAAATCTAATAGAGTCTCCTGGTGATATTGGCATTTTTTCATTAAATTAATGTGACAAACTTTAACAGGATGTCTTAAATGGGCTTTGTTAGTGTGGCAACATGGGGCAATTTTGTCCGGGAGAGGGTCTGGGGAGGGTCTGGGAAGGTCCAGACATGGCTGTGAAGGTTTGAGGAGGGTCCAGGTGTCACTCTGAGTGGGTCTCAGGGACCCGTCTCAGCTCAGGGCAGGGCTGTAACTCACTTTGTGAAGTCAGGCCTGGGGAGGGTCACAGCTTTTGGCAGGGAAATTGAGAAGTGGGAGGTGGGGACCAGGCTGTGGGTGCAGGGCTGTGGAATGGGTGCAGAACTATGAGTGCAAAGATGTGGAATGCATTTTCTAGTTTCGAGTATTGTGGGGACCTTTGAATGTGCAGGCTCCCAGTTGCTCCACACTCTGCATGTTTTGAGGTACAAGCTGAAGATACGGCCTCACCCCTTGGCTGCTCTCAGAACTGCCGTGAGCTCTTGCTCTTGGGCTACTGTAGGCATGGACTCTGCTCACTCTAAACTTTGTTTACTGGGATCTGGATTTCCCTCCAGGCCTCAACTAGCAAGGCAGTAAGCACAGGTTTGGATCGCAGTGACGTCTGCCAAGAACCAGCTCAGGACTAGATACATCCATACAGGTGAGTCGTCACATGCTCCCAATGTACTGTGTGAGCACTGCCTGGAGTGTGCTGTGGTGTCAGGGCCAAGTCGCCTCTGTCCCCATGGGTAGCTCTGAGCATGGTGCTAGCCTCTGAGGCTCTCAGCACTGCTTTTAGATATCAGCTCTGTTGTTTGGTGCATGAATGTTTATGAGTACCATGATGTGTCTGTGTCTATGAGTGCTTTGTCTCTTGTGAGAACACATCATATCCATGAGGCTATGTCTCCTGTGAAGATGCATCAGTATCCATGAAGTTATGTCTCCTGTGAAGACTCATCTGTGTCTCCTGTGAGGATCATCTGTGTCCATGAGGCTGTGTCTTCTATAAGGACATGTCTGTGTTCATGAAGCTATGTTTCATTTCTTCCCTACACTTGTCTTTCAGCTTTGGAGCTTCGAAATGAACTGTCAAGAAGAGAAATGTAGCTGACAATCACCATGGCTTTTGTAGACAATCACCAAAATGAACTTTACCAGCTGCTGAGGATAAATCTACATATCATTTTTTAAAAGAAAATGGGGCCAGGAAGGTGGCGCTAGAGGTAAGGTGTCTGCCTTGCAAGCGCTAGCGTAGGACAGAACGCAGTTCGATCCCCCGGCGTCTCATAAGGTCCCCCCAAGCCAGGGGCGATTTCTGAGCGCATAGCCAGGAGTAACCCCTGAGCATCAAATGAGTGTGGCCCAAAAACCAAAAAAAAAAAAAAACAAAAAAACATAAAAGGGGAAATTTGTTGATGTAATGACAGCTGGACTTGGATATGCCCCTTAGATAGCCCCACTTGGCAGTTGGACTTGAATGTGTCCCTTGGATACCCCCATTGTAATGACAGTTGAACCTGGACATGCCCCTCGGACATGCCCACTTGTTATGATGGCATAGAAGGAAAAACTTGGGCAGTGAGAGGGGGCCCAGGATAGTGACCAGAGTAGTGCCTTCCAGTCCATGGGGGACCAAAGATAAAGCATTGGCAAGATGCTGCCTGATTTATATCTATCCCTCTTTCTTTCTCCATTGAACTCGTGCCTCTCCAGACCACCTCTGGTCAGTGAATCTCTCTCCTTCTCTCTGAAACACCCAGATCTCAGTGGCAGGCCTCAAACTCTAGGAGGAATATCTCTCTCTCTCTCTCTCTCTCTCTCTCTCTCTCTCTCTCTCTCTCTCTCTCTCTCTCTCAGTCCTGGGTAAGTGGTTGCTACAAATTGGCATCCCTGGGTGGGCACAAGGCCCACTCAGCAGCGGGACCAGTGTGCCCCTGTAAGCCTTATAGCATCAGGCCCTGGCAGCCTTGGGCCTCTGCAGCCTTGCAGCAGTCGAACAACAGGACTTGTAGCTTATTGCAGTAACCTGCAGAAGCCTGGCAACCTTGTAGATTATTGCAGTAAATTCTACACATGTTAGGACGTGTCTGTATCATTGAGACTATGTCTCCTGTGAGGACTATCTGTGTCCATGAGGCTATGTCTCCTGTGAGGATGCATCTGTGTCCATGAAGCTATGTCTCTTGTGTTCTGTGCAGATCGTCTGTGCCCAAGAGGCTATGTCTCCTGTGAAGACAAATCTGTATCCATGAGACTATGTCTCCTGTGAGATTACGACTATGTCCATGAAGCTAAATTTCCCTGTCAGGATGCAACTATGTCCATGAAACTATGACTCCTGTGCTGCTGTGAGAACTTATCTGTGTCTATGAGGCTGTATCACCTGTGAGGATGCAACCATAACCATGAAACTATGTCTCCTCTGAGGATTGTCTGTGTCCATGAGGCTATGTCTCTGCGTGTCCATGTCTCTGTGAGGTTGTGTCTGTGTCCATGGGTCTATGTCTTCTGTGAGAATGGTCTGTGTCCATAGGCTATATCTTCTCTGAGGGTGTCTGTATCCATGAAGCTGTCTCCTGTGAGGATGCAACTGTTTCTGTGAAGGTATATCTTCTGCGAGGACATGTCCATAAGTCAATGTCTCCTGTGAGGATGTGTCTGTCATAAAATGTGCTTCCTTGTCTCTAGGCCCAGCAGCTGCCTTTAAATCTCTTATTTGCAGTTTTTCTCTAGTTTTTTTTTTCTTGTTTACTCTGTGCAGGATATTTCTAACCCTCTCCTTTCATTTTCACCTATGTCATCTAAATTGTCACTAATAGACTAGAACGTTGGATCTTTTTTTTTAATCCACCCTGCCAATCTGTGTGTTTTAATTGAAGTCCCTTATCCATTTACATTTAATTCAATGAATCACTGATAAGGTCGGATTTATGTTTGCTGCTTCATGACCTGTTTTCTATGTCTTATCTGGTTTAGTTTAATGCCAACTTAATTTGTTTATTATTGTAATTAAGCTGGTGATTAAATGAATGAGATTTTTATCAGTTAGGATATTAATTGTAATCTTTAACGAAACCAATAAGATAATAACTCAATATATGAAGAAGAAACCAGAGGCTTGAGCCCAAGTAAGCATCTCTCTCACATCATGAAGACAAAATGGCACGAGAAGTTATTTCCTGCTTGGCTCTCTGGGGACTGAGCCTCAGACCTGGTGCCCCATCCTTGCTCCTTGCCAGGCCTATAAGCCCTGTGTAGAGCTTTTGTTCATGGTGTGGCAGTGGCTTCTGGTGAAGGAGAAGGGGGAGGGCAGAGGTGGGGCAGGGCTATGCATGGTGTCACTGGGCTGAGGAAACCATCTGTGGAGGAGGTTCTAGGGGCTCAGGAGGGGGCACCCAGCCCAGTTCTGTCTCCTGCCTTTACTCTGGGGTACCCCTTGGTCCTCACCCTGATGCTGAGAAGTTGATTTCTCTCTCTGTTGCCACTTTTTCTTTGGTTTATGTGAGTGAGAAAACTGGGGGTCCTTAGTTGTTCCTGTTGATGCGTTCTCATCTGAATGGACTTCTGTTCCCCTCCAGAGGGGGGAACTCAGATTGCATGGCTGGCAGGGTAGTGGAGGGGAGGAAGTTCTTTTTCCGGCACTGCCTTAAGCTGCCAGAGGAATGGGAAGGTGCCATTCGAGCTGTGGTGAACTCAGAGGGCACTGCCAAGCCATGGAGCCTGGGCTGGGCCCTGAACCCTTGACTAGGACATCTTAGCTTTGCTCAGGGGCTACACCCACTGGCAGTAGTGGGCCCTGGGCAACTGCCAGCTTCTCTCAGATGGTGATGAGGTGATGCAGTACTCAGGGCCCGGGTGGCATCAGGAACAGAACTCAGGATTGCACAGAACTGGCTGGGTCTGGGTATTGGGCTGCCCTGACCACTGAGTAGAGCTGGCAAGTGTGGCATATCTGCTGCTCTCATGGCTGGGCAGGACCCCGTGTGACCTCTGGCTAGACTGCCCCTCATGGCTGCTCAACTCCCGGCTCCCTTCTTTCCACCTTTCACCCTCCATGCAGGTTCAGTGTGTGAGCCTGAGTCAGTGTGTGAACCCTGTCCCCTGGTACAGTTACACGTGTCTGTAGCGCACTCTGTGGCCCACCAGAGACTCAGGCTCAGGCTAGAGAACCCACTGCCATGGCCTCCTGGACAAATCTCAGAGCCAGGTATGGCTCAGCCTATAACTGGATGGAAGGAGGTGGGAGGGACACTTAGCACCAGAGTGACTGGGCCCATCCTGTTAACCTCCTGTGAAGGCACTTCCTTCTCTTCTTTTCCAACTGGCTGCATTGTGTGGGCCCCAGGACTGGTCTCAGGTCTTTGGAGGCTGTACTGCTGGTTGCATTCTCCTGGCTCCCCCTTTATGGCATCTACCCCTTGAAAGTGGATCCAGACACACATTCCTACTGGGAGGGCCAGAGGGCTATCTGTGGATGAGCCTGAGGGAGCGCATCTCAGTGCAGGGTTGGGGGCAAAGGAGGGAGCAGAGAGGCCTGGTCTGGAAAGATCTACAGAAACTCAGCCTGTGGTGCTGGCCAGAGCCCAGCCAGCTCAGAGCCCCACACATCTTCTGTCCTTCCATCCTTCTGTCTTTTTGTTCTTTCATCCAATTATCCTTCCGTTCTTCTGTCCTTCTATCCTCAGCACCCCAGGGCACTTCCCAAGACCCTGGTCAAAGCTGACCTGTTGTCCACCCTCAGATCACACCCAGTGTGGTTAGAGCTGACCTGTGTCTATGAGCAGCCCCTCAACCCAAGGCTCTCCCAGCCTTGCATTTCTTAGAGTTGAGTTTTAGGGAGACCACTGGTCACACTTACAGGGATCTTGTCCTTGAGCTGTGGCCTGTGGGGGAGGAGATGTTTGGGGGTGACATGGGCTGTGTCTGGGGGGATGAGAAGTTGAGCCGGGCACCTGGACAGAAACGGGAGCTGTGTTGAATCTCTGCCACCCTGTGCACCCACCTGCCCTTCCTTGCAAGGCCTGGCTCTAACCCAAGCACTTCAGCCCTTGGCTCCAGCTGGAGCACTGAGGGCTAGATCAGCGGTCATCTGGGCACACCTGGCTGGTCACCTGCCCTATTAATAATCTCACCTTCAGTCTCACCTTGGAGGCATGTCTTTGAGATGGGGTGGCCCCCACAAAGCTTTTGTATGCACTGAGCCCCTCCTAGCCCCCAGATCTCAGCGTCTGCTTCCCTGGGTATGTCCCCCAAAGCTCCAGGGCATAGGGTGGTGGTGCTGTGGGTCCATAGGCTGGAGGGAGGAGTACTGGTTGGCTGAAGTTGGACCATGCTCTGTGCTGGTGACTTAGGCGCTGCAGAAACCCCATCAGCCAGGACATGGGACTGGCCCAGTGACCTCTGTCCTGGAAGGACATCTCTCCCAGTCTCTGTCTGCTTAGTAGCCAGGGGAACTCAGGAAACACACAGGGTGACCTCTAGGCCTCACCCCTGCCCTCATCCATTTGTTTACACCTGCCCTCACACCTGCTACTCCCTTTCCTTCCCTGTGGAGCCTCTTTCTAGCTTTCTGGTCCCAGCACCTGGCTGACTGGCACCAACAATGCCAACTGGCCACTGAGGCCTGGACACTGGTTTGGGGAGTTTCCCGTCACAGTTTATTTTCATGATGATAAGACTTGCTGTGGTTTGTACTTCTGGGTTTGGCCCATTTATTGGGGTCTCTGGAGGCATGTGCAGCCACACAGAGAGGGGTCTGGGCACTTACTTAATCCCGACAGCCTGTTAGCTCCTCCCAGGCATCCTCACAATTGATTTATTGGACAACTCAGACTCACACTGCTCTTTCCATCGACTGCCTGCTAGTGCTCTCCTGGTTCCGACTCTGCGAAAGTCATGCTTTCCTGAGATTTTCTTTCTCCTCAGCGGCCTATCATCCTGCTCCTCAGCATCAGGGTGCTGATTCGACACTCCCTCTCTGGAGTGTGTGTTGGGGGTCCACCATCCTCCCTGTGGTGGCGTGGAAGGGTTGTGTGAGGGTCACTGCTGCAGTGGCATCAAGCAGGACAAAAAGTGCCCAGCAGCCGCTTCCTGGAGTTCAGGCCTGGCATCACTGTCTGTCCAGTGAGAGGTGCCCATGGAGCCACAGGCTGCCCTGTGAGAACACGGGCATCTCCTGGGTCCTTGTCAGGTGCCGCAGGACATAGGCAAGGGCCTGTGAGGGTAAGAGACCCTGAGACCCTCCTCAGCGGGGTTCCTTGGGCTGGACTTTGGTTTCTCTAGATGCTCCCTCAGGCCAGCCCCTGGCATCCAGTGTCCCTGAGCCTCACCTGGAGCTGGATCTTACTGAGGACCTGTGTCCTGCCCCTGAGGAACTGTCTCATTTCTGCTCATTTCTAGCCCAGACCCCTGGTCGACACCCCCCTCTTCATTCAGTGCTTCTTTTCCACCCCAATCAGGCCCAGAGGAGGGTCGGTCCCCACTACACTGGGGGTCAGTTCATGTCCCCACTACTGTGGGGGGGATTCCCTGCTCTCAGCTGCATGTTTACACATGTGTACATGCAGGTCTTCAGTAAGTATACTCTCAGGCACACATATGCATCTGCACTCACATACTCATCTACTTATAGGTACAAACATGCACATACTTCACCATTTTATGTATACACCATCACACAGACAGGTCATACAAGTCACATGCACACATATGCACAGACACGTCCAGAGGCCCTTGTCATGGGTGCATGGAACAGGATATAAAAAGTCTTGGTCACAGGCCCATGTGGGACATCCAACCAGTGTGTTCAGAGGGACACCCTCTGCACAGTGATACCCCTGAGTGGCCAGAGGGGCCTGGTCATTGCAGAACCCTGCACTGTGAGGTCTGGTCATCACACCAACTCATTCCCAGCTTGGCGCTGTCCTCATGTCCCGGGATTGGTGGAGGTCAGATTAGCACAAATTGGATAGAGCTTTGAGGGTCTGGGCCTGGCTTGCTTGTTCTTGCAGCTGGGCTGCTCCCTTTTTGCTGCACTGAACTGGGGGCTTCCGGCATCTCCTCTCTGAGTGCCCCCTCCCACCTGCCTGCTGGGGGCGGGCCCGTCACCCCACTTCCTGCTCTGCCTCTGTGGACGAGCTACAGCAGTGCCAGCAAAACCAGCGCCATTCGCTGCCTGCCGTGGGCATATGGCAGGGCATTGTCCTCGCTCGCCCAGGCAGAAGCGATGCAATTTGTTGGCATGTCCTGCCCAGCACAGACTGTGCACCCCGCTGAGCCCCGAGAAAGCAGCAGAAGCTGGAAAGGGCAGCCAGGAGCTTCACAGCTTCATTGGGGTCTGGGGGGGGGCAGCAGATGTCCAGGAAACGGGGGGGGGGGCAGGGACGTCGGAACAGGCTGCTCCCCAT
Organism: Suncus etruscus; assembly: GCF_024139225.1. NCBI lineage: Eukaryota > Metazoa > Chordata > Mammalia > Eulipotyphla > Soricidae > Suncus > Suncus etruscus. Next base: position 55,548,328 of record NC_064857.1, read on the forward strand.
CTCCCCCTCCTACTGCCCTCCCCTGTCCCCCTCACAGCCCTGGACCCTGGCCCAGCCCTTCACTCAGGAATCCTTGGTTTCTCCTATCCTCCCATAGCCCATGGGGAGCTAGAACCCAGGTCAGGAATCCATGACTCACAGGTGTTGTTACCTGCTGGCCTCCGTGAGACCCTCTGTAGGATCAGGCTGTGGGGTTCAGACACACAGGGCCAAGGCCGGGACCCATTTCGGGCCTGTGAGACCCCACTGAGCCTGGGGCCCAGGACAGAGCATAGTGTAGGTTGTATTCTGGGGTGCAGTGGGAGACATGGATGTTCATAGCAGGATTGGAGGGCACAGGGGGTTCTCCTGGCCTGGGCTGTTGTGCTGGGGTTTTCCCAAGTCTCTCCATCCTGTGCCACATGGTGCACAATGGTGGATGGTGGTGCCTGGTGCTCTGTCATGCCACCTCTACACTGCTCTTTGCTGTGTTTGCTGCAGTTCCTGTGCAGAGGACAATTTCCCAGACTCTTGCCAGCTGTGGCCAAGGTAGGTGGGGTTTAGACTAGTTTTAGTCCATTGACACTGAAATTCTCCACTTGGTTTTCCACTAGCTAAATTCCAATATCCATTCATAATTTTCTCTATGACATTCTTGATATGTGCATAATCATGAACACCAGTTGATTACATGCCCATGACACAGGGCCCTATCTCAGGGACTATGTGTTTGTCACACATGGCCTTACCCAGGGACCATATGTTTGTCACACACAGTCTTACTCCAGGAAAAACATGTCTATGTTTTTCTTACTTCAGGGACCACGTGTCTGTCATACTTTGCCTGACCTCAGGGACCACATATCTGTGGCACACAGCCTTACCCCAGGTACCATGCTTGTCATACATGGCCTCACCTAGGAACCAAGTATCTGTGACACATGGTATTACTTCAGGGACTACATGTCTATGAAACACAGCTTTACCTTAGGGACTGTATGTCTATGACACATGGATTTACCTCAGGGACCATGCGTCTGTGACACAGATCCTTACCTCAGGGACCACATGTTTGTCACATAGGTCTTTACCTCAGGGACCATCATTTCTGCAACACTGGGCCTTATTTCAGGGGCCATTATTTCTGTGATACAGGGTCTTACCTCAGGGACCATCATTTCTATGACACATAGCTTTACCTCAAGGACCATGTGCTTGTGACACATGGCCTTAAGTCAAGAACCTGCATTTCTGTGACATACGGCTTTACTTCAGGGACCATGTGCCTGTGATACATGGCATTCCCTCAGGAACTTATGTGACCATGACACATGGTTTTACTTCAGGGACCATGTGCCTATGACACATGGGCTTACCTCAGGGACCCACATTCCCATGGCCTTCACATCCATAAAGCTGCTTGGGCTATGCCACGACATCCAGGAGGTCACATCCATTTGAAAAACTGTCATCCATAAACACTATAATGATTCCATAACCTGTTGAAATGCTGTTGAAGTGCCAACAGCAGAGAACCATGCAGTTCCATCACTCATCAACTGTCTTCTGACTGTTCCTACATTCTTTCTTCCCTGGAAGCAGCACTTTCTCACTGTGGGTCATTCTGATGTCACAAAAGTCAAATGGCAACTTCAGGCACTGCATGCACCTGCAAAGTGCTCTGCAAGCATGAAGGTAGGAACTAATCAGAAACTCAAAGGGCCAACTTGGGGGTGTTTGCCCCTCAGGACTGCTTGGGGTGGGGGTAAAGAGGAATAAGACCTGACTCCCTCTATGGATTTGAGCTCTGTCTCTGGGTCCCTAGACAGTTGGGTTATTCTGACAAATGTGGTGAAAGCTCCCAGGGGAAAAGGGGACAGGGGCAGGAACCAATGGAGTCTGCTCAAATTCATATCCTGAGAAGATTCTGGGCCTCTTGGGCTTTCCCTGCCTCCAGGCCATGGTTGACACTGCAGCTAGGACCTCACCCTCTTCCTCATTTGGGTCCCAAGGACAAATGTGTCCCCAAAGGCATCCTTGGGGGCAGCTTGCGGGAGTTTCATTGTCATATCTGTTCAGGGATTTCACAGAAGATTTTCAAAGGCGACTCACATCTCTTTCTGTAAAACCCTCAAATTTGTGTTTTTTGAGGTCCTGCAGGCCTCAAGTCTGAGCACTCAGAGTGGGGGCTGCGCAGTTTTTGGGATGCACACACATGTATGTGTGCAAGGCCCATGGTTGCTGTTTGTGCCATCTTGACTACAGGCACATGTCTGCACGTGAGGGTGTGTTGTGTCTGTGTGGATCTGAGCACTGTGTGTTCAGGCATGTGGTCATGACTCTGCATGCATGCTTACAAGTGGACTTGAGCCCTGTGTGTGGAAGCATGTGTGTAATGTGAGGTGTGTGAGTCTGTGTGTGGTGTCTACATTGTTCTCTGCAAGTAGTCACTAGTGCCAAGGAAAACTCTAGAGGTGACCAGTGGGAGGGACTGTGGCACAGTCTGAGGATAGTCCAGCATCTGGATAGACTGACCCTGATGTCAGGTAGTGAGTGCCCTTTACACCCTTTATGCCCTTTATGGTCTTCATGCCTTTCCCCCCCTTCATGTCCTTTATGCTCTTCACACTCTTCATGCCCTTCACACTTTATACACTTCACGCCTTTCACACCCTTCATGCCCTTTATGCCTTTCAGACCTTTTACAGCCTTCATGACCTTCATCCCTTCACAATATCCTTTACCCCTTCACCCCTTCATGCCCTTCGCTCTCTTCACATACTTCATACCTTTCACACCTTTCATGCCCTTCACACCTCCACATCCTTCAAGCTCTTCACACCCTTCACTCCCTTTAAGTCCTTCATGCCCTTTACCCCTTCACACCCTTCACACTCTTTACACATTTTACTCGCTTCACACCCTTTATACCTTTCACACCCTTCATGCCCTTCACACCCTTAACACTCTTGACACACTTCATTCCCTTCACACCCTTCACACCCTTGACACCCTTCATACCATTCACTCCTCCATACCCTTCACCCCTTCACCTCCTTTACACCCTTTATAGACTTCATACCTTTCACCCCTTCATACGCTTCATCCCTTCACCCCCTTCATGCCTTCACACCTTTCACACACTTTATGCCCTTCATGCCCTTCATTCATACCTTTTACGTCCTTCATGCCCTTCACAATCTTCACACCCTACAGCCTTCATATCCTTCACCCCTTGACACCCTTCACATTCTAAACATACTGCACTCCCTTCACATCCTTCACGCCTTTTACATTCTTCACACTCTTCTTGCCCTTCATACCTTTCATGCCCTTCACATCCTTTGTGGCCTTCGCATTCTTGAAGCTCATCACTTATGGCTCCTGTGTGTGTTGGGTGGGGGAGGTGTTGAGAGACATAGGTTTCTGAAGGCCATGGGCCCAGCTGGTCTCTGCTGCACAGACCCAGGCTGTGGGCATAAGTTGGGGTTGGGCTCTGAGAGTGCCCATGCACTGCCTGTACCCCATAAAAGCCTGGGGGTACTGAATCCCAGACCCTACAGCTGCTGAGGGCACTGCTGCCAGGTTTGACAAAGACATGGGATGTGGACAAGGCCCTTCAGGGGTGACTAGCATTTCAGTTGAAGCTTTTCAGAAGAGCAAGGAGAGATGTAGAAGAAACAGTGGTGGAGACATTTAGCTGCTCAAAAAAAAAATCAAGTCAAACATCTTTTAATATTACTTGACTGCCGCAGGAAAATAAAATCAGAGCTGCCACCATAAAATAAAAAAGGCAATTAGCAACTTTGTGATTGCGATTTCGTTAAGGTCCACCTCAAGGAAAGGGATATGCATTGCAGGGAGAGAATTTCCTGTGACAGGCTGAGGCAAGGCCATGGACTGGGAGGTCCAGCTGCAACCTTGGGCCAGAGAATAGCTGGTGTGAGGTCCAGGGCCAGGGCTTGTCTGGGGAGGGTGATGAGTCAGGGGGAGTGACCTGGGGAGGGGCTGGAGCAATAATACAATGGGACTGCATTTGTCTTACATGTGGCCAACCCAGGTTCAATTCCCAGCATCCAATATGGACCCCTGAACCTGCCAGGAGAGATCTCTAAGTGTAGAGCCAGGAGTAACTCCTGAGCACTAATGAGCGTGACTCAAAACTAATGATGATGATGATGATGATGATGATGATGATGATAAGCTGGCATGGGTAGTCCTTGGCTTCTCACAAGCTCTGGGGTCAGGAAGCACCTTGGAGTTCAGCCTAGGTCCTGTGCTCAGGAGGACTGACAGCAGTGAACATCAATCATGGACCCCACAGCTGCACATGCCCTGAGTCCTCAACCAATTTCCCATGTATGAGGTGTGCGGGTGTGGTTGTGACCTGGCCACATGGTGTGGCAGTGACTGTGGGCATGTCTGTGACAAAAATGGGGCTGGGATGGCCCCTGTGCTGCCTCAGAACCGCTGGTGTCTGCCAGAGCTCTGGCCCTGCTGGACCTAAATTTCCCCACACCTCAGTTACTCCCGAAGCCCCATGGCTAGCACCTCAATGGCATGAACCTACCTGCTGGGCTGAGTCTGCCAGTAGGAGCACCTCAGGTTTTCCATGAGCCTCACACAGAGTCTGTTGCTGCTGTCAGTGGGCCCATCCCTTCACTGATCTGGCATGCATGCAACAAGGACTGAGTCACACACAGTGGTTTGTACACACATGTCTGGTGTACACACTGAGGGTTCCCTAGCAGTTGTAAAGTTCCCCCAGGTTTGGGCAGTAGAATCCAGATGCGTCCACCCACAGGCTGACAGCTACTATGCAGATAAATTCCTCCTCATTTTTGCAGGCAGATTTCCTGTGTGTTCAGGTCAACACAGCACCCCCATTCCTGGCTCCTTCCACCAGCTCTTCAGGGCAACTGAGCTGCAGTCATAGGGGAATGGATGGCTCTGCCAGGGACTAGGCTGTGGATCTGCCTCTGAGACAGGCAGCACTGAGCCCTCCTGCTGGGTAACCATTGGCTTCTCTCAGGTCACAGGTCATGGTACTGACCCGGTTGAACCCATATATTTCATCATACCATTATTTCCATTAGAAGGGAGAGGGCATTTTGCCTCATAATTGATCCCACACTAGGGAACTGCATCAGGGACCATCATGTCCCCAAACCCTATTGCCTTCACTCTGTTCTGTTCTGTCAGGCACTGAAAAATGTGGTTTCCTCACCATCTCACATCTGTCACAGTGACCTCACCTGAGTTTTGTTCTTCTCACCTCATCATGAGAGTCAAGGTCTCATCTCCTCAGGTGAGTGACGGTTTCTTCACATTCACATAAAAATCATGGTTTCTTACCCTCCTCCCATCTGTCACCATTCTCTCAATTCCTCACATAAGTCACAATCTTATTTTCTCACATGAATTATAATTTTCTCACCCATTATGTGAGTCAGTCTCCTCACCTCCTCATGTCAGTCACAGTCTCCTCATCTCCTCATGAGTTACAGTCTCATGTTCACAAATGAAGTCTCCTCAACTCCTCACATAAGATACCGTCTCACCTCCTCATGTCAGTCACAGTCTCTTCATCTCCTTACATGACTTACAATCACACATATACATGAGTCAATTTCTTCACCTCCTCAGATGAATCAGCCTCTTTATCTCATATGCGTTATTGTTTTCTCATGTCTACACATGAGTCAGTCTCAAGTACTCACATGAGACAGGTCTTACCTCCACATGTCAGTGACAGTCTCCTCATTCTCTCACATGAATTACAGTCTCACATCTACATGACTAAATATCTTCACCTTCTCAGATGAGTTACAGTCTCCACATCTCCTCACATGAGATAGTCTCCTTGCATCATGTCCCTCACCTCCACACAGTTATTCCATGTGGGTTGCTGGCACTTTAGGTGATATGGGGGTGCTCTGAGCCTTGCGTAGTGATCAGCAGCATACAGACCCCTCAGGAGCTTGTGGGCCTATACACACAAGGTTTCTGAAGGTCTTGGGAGGCTTTCTCAGATTCTCTGTGGCCTATGCTTTTCTTCTTTCTGTAGCTCTTCTGCTGTGTTCCCCTCCAGCTTGTGGTGAACCTTGCATAGCTGAGGTAGCCACCACCTCTGACAAAGGGCCTCTATGAGCCAAGGCTCCTGTGACAGTTTGTGCAGAAAAGGTCATGTGAACTGCACCAGCTCTTCTGGCTCTGCCAGGGACTGGGGGGCTGAGACCCTCATTCCCACAACTCAGGCCTCGAACCAACTCTGTGCCCTCCTTAGCTGTGTGTGATGTTGCAGGTCTGAGGAGTGTCTGCAGGGATGTGGGGTCACTGGTTCACCCGCCAAGGAAACCACACCTTTCCTGTGGGTCCTCCAGTGGTGGGGTCCTCCAGGCTATCGCTGCCACTCTGTATGGGCTCCCCTTCAATGCTGCCTGGCCACAGTGGGTGCAGCAGGTATGGGGGCACTGTCCAGTTCTCAGTACCTGTGTCAGGTGAGCCTGGCACATGCAGATCAGTATCATGGTAATTTAGTGCTCACAGTCTCACAGAACCTCTGGATGGGTCCCTCCACTCGGGGCTTCTGGGTTGGCCAGTACCTTCAGGACCATAGTGAGGAGGTCCAGAGCCCCACCCACAGACTATCATATCCTAATGGAGGGTTATTAACCCTGTCCTGCATTATTTCAGAGAAAAATCAAAGGCACTCAACCCACCAATATATCCCCTCCCAGCTAATTACCAACATGACATATTAACAAAAACATGAAAAATAAAATGTCTTGATGTCAAATAAAATTATTAATAAAACAGAGCATAAAAGAAGACTATTTCATGGAAAAAGAATATATTTATAAATAATATCTTTGAAGAAGTTAAAAATAAATTAGAATTAGATAGGAATCATTCCCATGTATTTGGTATAATCTTTTCATGTAGATTTATAGTTGACTGAAATATGTCACCCAAAAAATTACATGCTCTGGGATCCCTCCTCCACCCCACACCATAATCCATTAGTCTAAGAAATTCTCTTAAAAGCAGCCTGGCATTATTTTAGAGTTAAACAGTTAAACGTTTTTATACAGGAACATCAAAACCATATATGCTTCAAACACCAAACCTTTTTTTAATGGCTTTCAGATAAAACAATTTATTTATGCAATTAACAACAACATGCAATTTCTAATAATTAGCAGATAATAGTTATCTGCAAAGTACTTTATAAAATTGCCTTTGAACTGCGTCCGTTCTGTGGGGAATCGCTGAAAATTGGACCATAAAACCACCAGAAAATGTCCTGCATTAACAAGAATTTTCTGTATTCAGTTTCTCTGCAAATTTATGGGCTCAGATATTTGTAAACATTTGGTTCCATAGACAAACCCCAAGGACGCCCCCTCTGAGGTGAGGTCGGCCCAAGCGGGCACCGAGTCTTATTAGACAATTTTTATTTCTCTGACTCACCCTTGCTTCCCTCCCTCTGCCTAACGAGGACATTATTTTGTTATTATTTCTTCTTTGAGAATTAAAAAAAAAGTCTCTAATATGCTGTTTTTATTGGTTTAAATCAGTTATTTGCAATTCCCTCCTATAAACAGTCATGTGCATCCAGCAATTGGGAAACATTCCTATTAAACGCAACTGTCTTTGACCAAAGGACGATAAAAATATGGAAGAAATATGATGGCAGACAAGAAGTGAGGCAAAGCAAGAGCTGTGGGGCCCACCCTGTCCATGGGTCCCTGGTTCCCTGCTCTGCCTTGTCCTCCCTGCTGTGCACTGGCCATGACTCTGTTCCTGTGTATCAGGTGAGCTCAGGGGATAATGACCTGGCCCCATCTGTACCTCTTGGTGGTCTATGAAGGTCTCAGCTCTGTCCTATGCCACACCAGGTGCTAGCTGTGCAATGGGCATGGACAGTATGGGCAGCATGTGCAACATGGGCACTGGGGTGAGACAGTGATGGAACCAAGAGAGCGATGGCCACTCGGGGCTCATCTTTGATACTGGCTTGACCGAATGTGGCCCTGGTGCTTCCTGGCACAGGTGGACCCAGATGACAGGAATGGCTGGGAGTGGTCCCTTAACACTGCTAGGGGTCCCCACAACACAGGACAAGCTCATGGGCCCAGTTCTCCCTGTTCTCATTTTAGTTGGGTGCTAGTACCAGCTGTGAGATGAGAACCTGGCCCCTACACCTTGCCCAGCTCTTTGACCAGCCCCGTGACTTGCCCAGCTCTCCCCAAAGTTCTCATGACTCTCCAGTTCCTATGTCTACTGCTTTGTCTGCATGGCCTAGAGGGAAGAGAGGGGATCAGCTCACAGTGCCTCTATCTGCAAGGCTTCCTACAGCTGGGCACTGAGACCACCGACTCCTTCGATAACCCAGCACTGAAAACACCAACTCCCACAGTGCCGGGCATTGAGACCAGCAGATGCTCCTCTGGCCACTGTGTGGGGCCCTCAGTACAGCGAGTCCTTTCCCGCCTCTCCATGCTGAGCTGTCTAGGCTCACAGCCAACCATTGGAAGATGGACTTGTGGGCTGGTGCCAGTTGGATCTGTTGTGCCCCAAACATTCCTGGAGCAGGAATGAGTGAGGGTCTGTGCCCTGGCATGGCTGCAGGGCAGGACACTTTTTGTCAAGAAAGGGGTGCTACTCCATGCCTACCAAGTGCCTCCTCTATGCAGACACTGCTCTCTGGCCCCGTTAGACCCTTCACTGCCTGTGCCCTGTGTTCAGCTCCATGGCAAGATGGTGCTGACCCAATCTGCCTGTCTATGATCTTTATGTCTTTGGTCGAAGATGTGGAGTTTGGAAAGTTCTTTGGAGTCAAAGTTGCTAGTCCCTTTCAGTGACACTTGCATAGTCTTTCCCTGCTGTCGCTGGAATTTTCACTCTTTTCTTTGCACCATGACAGGGAGACCTTCTTTCTAACTGCAGAGACTTTGATTCATCTTTGTATAAATCTTGCTTTTAGTGAATTCTGTGAGTTTTAGGTCTCAAAGATATTCTTTTATTGGTTCTGCTAAAAGATTTTCAGTGTCACTGTTGAGTCTGTGAATCATTTAATTATCTTTGAAAACTGAGGTTTTGGGTGAGTATGGATCATCAAGGTTTTGGGTGAATAGAGATCAATCCTGGATCTTCAGATGTTTCAATTCTTCTATAAAGTTTTCTTTTTTCATAAATTTCCTCTCCTTTTATTAATAGTTGGGCATATTTGGGGTCGGCTTCTTTGTTCTCTGACCAATTGTATTACTCTTGTGTTTGTCAAAAACCCCAATACTGAGACCAAGTTTAATATCATAGTCAAAACCATGATGGTGGCAAGTGAAGCTCATTCCTGAATATGACCATTTATCTTCTTTATAAACTCTGTTCCTTTCCTGGGGGATTCTAGAACAATCTTCTTGAACCTGAATACCTTGCTTGATTTAACAGGTGTAACTCCACCCTGAATTTAGGTGTAGCTACCTGAGACCCACCCATTTCTGGGAGGGGTCTTGGAAAAGGTAGATAAGCCTTTGAGCCAGGGGATTAGGGGGTTCTGGCCTGCTGGGCTCTCTGGCTTTTGGGTCTTTGGCTTTTTGGTCTTTGACCAGCATGGAGGTCAAAGGAAGATGGCTGAAAGGAGTTAAGAGGCAGGGCTAGCTAAGAATGGCTGAATGCTTGAAAGGTTATGAGATAGGCCACACACATGTGGTGGATAGGGCATGAATAAAGTTGATGCTTCCTGATGCCTGCCTGTGAGTGAGATCAATACCCGTCGCTTTCCTGGACCCCAGACCCGCTGGTTAATGGGGGATAAAGCCACGTGGCCGGGGCCTAAGGACAAAGGCATCCATCCTTCACCATCAATCTCCATCCACCACCATCGTTAATTATTTGATACTACAAACAGGAACTGACTCAAAGCAGATTCACCATGGAAACTTTGAGCGAAGTTTGAACTTCCGATTTGCATTTGTAGTACTCATAGATTATCATACTGTCTTATTTCACTTGCTTAGCTTGTATGTTTTGAAGAATATCGTTTTAAGTTGCTGAATCTGAAAATTTCCTAATCATGCATGAAATTTATGAATTTAGACTATCATGATGCTTTTGGTTTCAATTCTGAAACTGATCACTTATATCTTCTCTTTTTTAATTTTAATCAAGTTCTTTGGATGCTTATTACTTTTAAAAAAATAGGGGGCTGGAGAAATAGCATGGAGATAAGGTGTTTGCCTTGCATGCAGAAGGAGGGAGGTTCGAATTCCTGCATCCCATATGGTCCCCCAAGCCTGTCAGAAGCAATTTCTGAGCATAGAGCCAAGAGTAACCCCTGAGTGCTGCTGGGTGTGACCCAAAAACAAAAACAAAACAAAACAAACAAAAAACAACAGAAAATATGTATTTTAGTTGCTTTGCAAGACTGTTTTCCTATTTTAAGTTGTTTTGGGTTTTGTTTCTCTTTTTATTGTTTATCTGACATTTCCTGGCTCAGAATCTATTTGACTTTTGTTCTAATTTCTTGAGTTGATTTGAGGACTTTCTCTTTGTTCTTCCTTTTTAATCTTTAGGGCTATGAATGTCCCTCTTCTCACTGCTTTGCCTGTACTCTGCCTATTTAGATGTTTTTACAGCTCTTTGTGCTGTTATTCACTTTTATAATCTTTCTCTGATCCAGTCCTCATTTGTAATCTCTTTCCCAAGTGTTTGACACTTTCCAGTTGTCAGTTTTATCGATTTTAAATAGAATTCATTCTTGGAAGACAACTTAACATGATAACACCTATCCTGATGGATTTTGGCTGATTTGATTTTGTCCTAGGGTGTAGTGAGTATTGGAGAATCTCCTGGAACTGAAACAAACTGGTTCAGTTCTTGAGGCACATTTTTTTACTATCTGGGGTCAGATCCTGTTTCGTGTGATCCCAAACCTCACTGGATCTCTTCCCTGTTTTCCCACTAAGGATCTAGAGGTCTGGGGGACCCAAAAGCAACTCTGGAAATTAGATTTTTTTCATGAACAACATTTATCTGGATTATGCTTTTACTTAATCCACTCTATTAATCTGCATTTTTTTTTTTTTTGGTTTCTGGGCCACATCCATTTGACACTCAGGGGTTACTCCTGGCTATGCGCTCAGAAATCGCTCCTGGCCTGGGGGGATCGAACCACGATCCATCCTGCGCTAGTGCTTGCAAGGAAAGACAGTTTATTTTTTTCTAAGCTCTGCTGAATATTTACTTTTTTGTTTTTGTTTTTGTTTTTTTTTTTGGGCCACACCTAGTGACGCTCAGAGGTTACTCCTAGCTATGTACTCAGAAGTCCCTCCTGGCTTGGGCGAACCATATGAAAGTGGTCCGTCCTAGGCTAGCGCTTGCAAGGTAGACACCTTACCTCTAGTGCCACCGGGCCGGCCCCTATTAATCTGCATTCTAATGAATGTCTTTAGCCTATTTTTATTTAAGGTAATAATAAAATTTAAGAGTTCAAGTCTGGGGGCCGGCGAGGTGGCGCTAGAGGTAAGGTGTCTGCCTTGCAAGCACTAGCCAAGGAAAGGACCACGGTTCTATCCCCCAGCATCCCATATGATCTCCCCAAGCCAGGGGAAATTTCTGAGCGTGTAGCCAGGAGTAACCCCTGAGCATCAAATGGGTGTGGCCCGAAAAACCAAAAAAAAAAAAAAAGAGTTCAAGTCTGCACATTTATTATTTGATGTGTTGTTTGTTTCTACCTAAAGCTCCTTTTTTTTTTTTTTTGTGAATTACTTGGCCATGTTCAAGGACTTCTGAGTTCATTTACAGTGTGTAAGGTGTTATTCTGAACATGTACATCTGGGACCTATCATCATCAACAGGAACTTAGTTCCATTAGTTCCACTAATCCTTCCCATTCTTATTTGGGGGTCTGAGAAGTCAAAAGCCTTTGTATGTAGGACATAGTTTGGCTAGAAAGTGAACCACTGGTCAAAAAAGCCTTAACTTTTCTGGAGACTGCAGAGAGCTCAAATGTTTGCATCAAGCCTGACCATCTCTTCACATATCACATATTTGCCTTTTTTTTTTTTACCAAGAAGCAGTTTAAAGAGGAAAGAACGAAAAAAAAAATAAAGAAAAAAAGAAAAAAGGAAAGAAAGAAAGACAGAAAGAAAGATATAAAGGAAGAAAAGAAAGAGAAAGAAAGAAAGAAAAAGAAAGAAAGGAAAGAAAGAAAGAAAGAAGGAAGGAAGAAAGAAAGAAAGAAAGAAAGAAAGAAAGAAAGAAAGAAAGAAAGAAAGAAAGAAAGAAAGAAAGAAAGAAAGAAAGAAGAAAGAAAGAAGAAAGAAGCAGAGCAGAGGCGTGCAGTGTTTTTGCCCAGTGAAGGTAAAAAATATGAAGGAAATGGTGAGACCTAGTTGCTGGAGCCTCTGAGAAGAATCACAGGCTCTTCATCAAGCCCAGTTGAACTATTTCACTTAAGATTCCACTGAGGTAACAGAACAGAAAAGGGAGTCTCCTCATCCAGAGATACTAACACATCCAAGAAAACAAGTTTGTTTTTATCTACTCATCAATTTGTAAGCAGCTTCTTCTCTACATCACATCATCAATGGTTTTTGCAGAACAGTTTGGTGCCAAAACTACAAAAATGCCCTGTGCCAGCTCCGCTGAAGTGACAGAGTCTCAATAACTCTGCTTTGCTCCTACAGGGAAAGGATCCCAGTGTTCCTCCAGAGAACAGACCTGTGAGTGCTACTGCAGGTGAGGGAGCCCAGAGATCTGAGGGCTCAGACAAGTCTGGAAATTAAGTGCTCTGTAGGTGACGGTCTGAGTCAAAAGTCTGGATGTAAGAAGAGCATCGCCCTGACTGAGAAAGTACCTGGTTTTGTGCCTGAGCCAGTTGTTGGATCAGAATCTCCCTTCCTTTCGATTCTCTCCCTTCCCTTCCATGCTCAAGACTACCAGGAGTCCACAGTGCAGTGCCAGAGTCTTCAGGGGCCTTTAATTTGTGGGGGCCAATCAGGCAGGACTTTGACAAGATACTTCAAGCCCTTTTTTAAATAGAGACGCAAGGGACCTTATGACAAATATTTTAAGTTGAAAGAGAAAGAGAGAGAGAGAGAGAGCAGGAGAGGGAGGAGAGAGAGAGAGCTGGGTTTGGGACCAGGGTAAGGTCAGATTGAAAGCCAGGTAAAAGGAACAGGTAAACAAGGTAAAGGATAAACAGGCCAAAAGGATACAGCCAAAGGTCTGTCGAAATCAGGGTGAAAAGCTGTAGCCAGGAGTCGAAATTGTTCGGTCAGATTGCTGCGCCAACTGCCTCTTCCAACTGCTACAGACTCTCCACATGGACTCTCCACCAGAGCCTCATTGAGGGGGGCTTTTATAGCCCCAGCCAGCCAATAATAGCTGATTAGGGTCTTTCTTAAAGGGGCAGACCCCTTTTATGGCTGGTGCTTGGACCAATGCTGGGGTAATACAGTAATGTAGGATGAGATCACAGCCCCATGGCTGCAGGCTGAGAGTGGCGGGGCTATGAATCCTGACTAAATCTCTTTCTGCCCTCCCCACTCCTGGAGGCTGCTCCTATCAGCCTGTCTTCCCACAGCTCTGCTCTCAGTGCTCTCCCTAGGGCCTGCTTCCCACACTTGAACCCCATCTGCTCGCTCCACAAATCATAGGCCTTTGTCTCTCAGGTTTGTGTCCTCTAAGTCCCTCCTGGAACAAGGAATGTTTGGGAAAGGCAGTGTTTGGGAAGGAGGGAGGCTGCAGTGATGCCTTCTTCCCATCCAGCCTGCTGGCTCCTCTTGTTTGGATGGTCCTCCTGTCCCAGCTGTTTGCTCTCCGGTACCAAGTGCTGCCTGCATCCCTGACTGCAGATATTGTTCCTGGCCCCAGGAACGTGCGTGCCTGCGTGTGCGCGCGCGCGCGCGTGTGTGTGTGTGTGTGTGTGTGTGTGTGTGTGTGTGTGTGTGTAGGACTTGCCGGGAACCGGCAGGCCAGAGGCGCGTCTCAGGGAGTGGCGGCCACCACGACTTTTAAAGACCAATATAAATGCAAATCCAGTGTGGCAATCTTGGCGAAGTTTCATTTTCTTTGTAGAATAAAAATGAGGCTCATGATAATTCTTCCCATAAAAGATTATGTCATAATTCCACATTTTACTAAAGTTCTTCTTATCACCAATTAGCAGGAAGTCATTTACATATAAATTTTAGACTACTATAGTCTTCTCAGAGCTTGAGGAGGGAAAGGACTGGGAATATTATCCCATTTCATAGAAAAGAAATAGGAAGAGGCAAGGGAGGATGGCCTCAGGACAGGGTGCGGGCTGGGACCCTGCTGAGCTCAGGCACTGGCCCCGCCCAAGTTCTGTGACTTGACCTTGAGTCACTCTGTCCTTTCTGTCCTCCAGGGAACCAGCACAGACGTGGGGAATCTCTCATTACTCAGAAGGCGTCCATTAGGGCCCAAACAATGAAACTCTAGAGTTATTATATTATACTGTACACACAAATGACATAATTACAAGCCAATCCCTAATTTGAGAATTCCAGAGAGTTCAAAGAGGTCAAATGTTTAATTGAAATGGAATATTTAAACTAAATGGCTCCTGCACTACTTCAATATTATCGAAGTACTAATAAATACATTAAAAGACTGTTAGCAAAAGTACTTCCTGCTGAAGAATGAGCGTCCCACGAACCACATTAGTGATTTTGTGATATACCGAGAATGTGGTTTCAGGCTAATTAAATGCCATGCATTTTTGATAGCACTTAACAATATGTGGTTAATTATTATTATGCAGGCTTTGTTCTATAGCATTAATTATGACGACTCATTTGGCTTTTATAATAATAGGGAGCGACAGTGCTGATGGTGCTTTATTATGATTTTCATTTAATTTCATAAACTTGGGGACTTGGACGAAAGGCAGAGTTTTTGGACTAGGGTCTAGTCCAGGAAGATCCTACACACGGATATATCGGCCTGCATGCATGCTTCTGGCTCTTTGTCTCTGCCAGTCAGCAGGGACTTCAAGGGTCTGACCTCAGGGTTTGAGTACTTGCAGATGACTCAGCAGCTTAGGGGCCAGGGCAGGCCAGGCCTGAAGACTTCTAGGGAGCAGGACACACAGGCCAATGCCTTCTCCACCTGCCCTGGCTACTATGGGGCAATTCTCAAAGTTGTGGCTTGGTCCTTTCCTGCACCAGAGCTGGGGAGCTGGGATCAGTCCCCAATTCAGGGTGAGTAGGTGCAGACACAGACAACTCACTTTTGTCTCCTCTCAGTGCAGAGTGCCCGAGTGCCTCTGACCCCTGAGTACATGTCTCTCACACTTCAGTGTTTACCTCTTAGACCCTAAGTACTCATTCCCGACCCTGAATACTCTCTCTTCAGACCCTGAGTACTCACCCCTCAGACCCTGAGTACCTGCCCCTCATTCCCTGAGTACCACCTCTTAGAGCCTAAGTATTTGCTCCTCAGACCCTGGGTACCTGTTTTTCAGAGTCAAGTACTTGCCTTTCACATCAAATATTTGCTCCTCAAACTTGATTATTCTCCTCTTGGACACTCTGAGATGAAGCCTGGGCTTGGGCTTGGGCTGCCCCAGTCCTCTGGCCAGCACTGGAGAGTGTGGGGCAGGGAACAGTTGTCTCAGACCTTGTCATCAGCTTCCGACTGTCCCTCCCACAGCAACGCTGGGCCTGCTCTTTCCCCATTGATCTTGGCCTGGCTACAGCCCAGCCAGCTGTGTGGGTGGGTTCCACTCACTTGCTGGTGGTTGTGGGGCCCCTTGGGTGCCTCACTCATGTCTTCCAGCATCACTGCCCACTGCCTCCCCCAATGTCCTCACCATGGCACAGCTGTGCAGGTGGGGGTAATTCTTTGGGATCCCAGGAGCAACAAGTGAGGAGGGAGATGTGAGCCCTGAGATCAAGGTAGCACTTGTGGGTCTGTCAGGGGCTGGGATGAGCATAGGACAGGGACTGAGCCCGGAGGCCCCAGTGTCCAGGGAGACAGAGAAGACAGACTTGGCACATATGCAAGAGGGTGGGGCCCTGACTGCACCCCTGAGAGTGCCCCCAGATCATGCTCAAGAGACCAGGCACTCATGCCAAGAGGCTGCCACCGCATGCCCACCCTAGGCCTTAGCCAGCATGGAATGCTGGAAGGTCTCTGATGCGCTCAGCTGTGTTGTTAGGGGTGGGCGGCATGAAGCATGGCGCCAATTGTCACCCCATTCCCATCCCCATGTCCCTGGCCACGGCTTCTGAGTCTAAGAACTGTGAAGCCCCCCTTCTCCCTGCTCCACACCTAGACGTCATAATTGTGGGGTCTCCCCACATACCAGAACTCATCACTTTGGGGTCCACGCCTCACACCCAGAAGTCATGATTGTGGGGGTCCACATCTCACACTCTGGAAATCATGATTATGGGGTGAATACCCATACCCAGAAGTCATGATTGTGGAGTCCCCACCCATACCTAGAACTCATCATTGTGGGGTCCTCACCTCACACCCCAGAAGTCATGATTATAGGTCCCACACCTCACACCAGAAATCACGATTGTGAGTCCATTATTAGAAGGCATAATTGTGGGTCCACATCTCACATCCTGGTAAACATGATTGTGGGGTCCACACAGCGAGGTCTTAGACATGGCCCCGAAAGTCTCACTGTACCTTGGCCTGGAGACACCTGAGCCCTGGGACTCCTGTAGGGAAAGGTCTGGTTCTGCTTTGGGTCATGGGCTGAGCCCAGGGTGGGCAGCGGCCACGGCACAGACAGCCCCTGACTCTGGGCTGCCGGGAAGCAGCTCCTCTGTGCCCTACACTGAGATGCTGGTGCTGCCAGGCAGCTGCACAGGTAGAGGAGGCAGCGACGGGCTCCACGGGGCGCCTGGCCTCACCCACTTATCGGCACAGTGGGACGTGCCCATCAGCGGAGGAACCAGGTTTTTACTGCGCCCGACAATGTGTCGAAGCTCCAGCATCCAGGTTTACTGCAGCTCCATTAATGCCTACCTCGCACTAATTGCCAGTCGGGTGCAGGGAGGAGGGAGTTGGAGTCTACACCGTGCACGATGGGGTCGGATCATCCTCCCCAATCCAGACCCGAAACTTGGGCCTTTGTCTTCTCTGGGTTTGCTGCCATTAAAACGGTCAAGCCTGATGTTTGAATGGTGGCTGCAGAAGACATGGGCATAGTCAGGGCTGGCAGGGAGCTGAGAAGGTGCTTTTAATAAGTTTGGGGGCACTACTGAGAATGCTCAGGGAGGACTCAGGCTCCACTGACTCTGTCGTCATCTCTGGGGCAGTTTCAGGGACACATGTGCCAGAGTGTTTGGGACTCTCTGAGCCCTCGGACACTTCACTCTGTCTCCAGAAGTTACAATTCCATCCGGGACACTCTTTCTTTGCATCAGGGACAGGCAGGAGTGCAGGGGCATCTCCCCGGCCTTGTGGGGGCTGCTGGCTCCAAGCCACTCTGTTTCCAAAGCAGCCCGGTTGGGACCAGGTGAACCCCAGGGTCCCCATTTGCCCAGAACCCCTGGGTCTTTCTGGCTGGGGATGACCCTTGAGCTGGGACAGTTCCACAGTGGAAACGGGGCACCGGCTGATCTAAACTGGTCTGGGGAAATCAGAACAGAGGGGTGCTGAGATGTGAGGGTCTCTCCTCACAGTTACTGCCTAAGCAGGGAACTGGGTCATGGCAAGGGAGGAGCACTGACCTTGGAACTGCACCACACATCCGTCTTGGACTCAGATCGTGGTCCAGAGGCCTCTTGGCTTCTGCTGTGGCCTGGAGACCCCGTCATCCATGTCACCAGACGTCCCCATCTCATCTCCCATCCTCCTGAACCACAAGGGCTCCCAAATGGTCCCCACTCCGCCTGCCTGTATCCTGGAGTATGCGAGAGTGGGTGACGCCAGCCACGGCTGGTCCCTCCTGAGCCTGGAAAGGGACTTCCGCCCAGAGCCAAAGCTTTTTCTCACCCAGGCCAGAGGCTGTGTTGTGTCTGGCCCCGCCTCTCAGCCTGCAGGACCCTCAGGCCAGCCCTTTCCAGGCTGTGACGGGAGAGAGTCTCTTTCAAGGTGCCTAGTCTCTGGGCGTCACATAGCCGCTCCGGGGCCTGCGTCTGATTCTCACATGACTGTTTACCAGGCGGCTCTTGCTGCTTTATCTGCAGTTGCCATCGCGGTATTTGCGCTTCATAAATATCCCTTTAAGATGCTATTTGATACCTCCCGGAGTCTGGGAGGAAGCAGACTGGATCCTCCTGTTTCCAAAGCAGCTAAATGTATTACAATAAATTTGCTTTCTCTGTGCCGCGGAATTGGAAACCTATAAGATGCTGAATAAGAAAACTGATACCGCTGCTTATCTGTCTGCAGCTAGTGGTGTTGGGAAGCCCAGTAATTGAAAAATGGATAGCATTGATATTTGAACCTTTTTATATAACCTTTGAAGTGTAAGCCTTTTGGGGAATAAATTGCTTTTTGTAACAAGAACAATGTCAGCTCCCATATTTAGAAAGAGTGCACTTAATTCATTTTCAGACGGAGAAACTCATGTTGTCTTGTTGGGTAAAACATTGCAAAATGGATTAAGGTTCGCCCTGGAGAGATGATAACTTAATATAAATAACTGCGGGCGGGTCTTTATTAGTTATGGAGCGGATATTGCCAGGCAAGACAGCCGACCTTCTCCGCTCATTGATCTCCACTACCTCAGCAGTGCCATTGTCTTGGGAGAGTAACTTTGGGGCACTGGGTGGGGGTGTTAGTCTCTTCTTGTTTGAGTGGACACATGGCAGGGAGTGTAAGAGAGCTGAGGCATCCTGCTCTGGCTACTACAGCTCTACGTTTGCTGAGCAGCCCAGTAGGAAAGGCCAGCCCAGACTCTCTGGCTCAGCCTCAGGGTGGATCCGGGCTGGAGTCCTGCAGAAAGTCAGCAGGGGCAGGGGAGATCCTAGGACACAGGGTGAGGGTCCTGCAACTCTGGGCCAGCTCAGGGAAGGGCCTGTCTGCCAGCAAGGGGCTCCTGGAACTGACCTGTCATGCGTGATCCCTGAGTCCCTCTAAGCCAGTGTCCTCAAACTATGGCCCACGGGCTACATATAGTATTTGTATGTTTTGTTTTTTTATTGCAAAATAAGATATATGCAGTGTGCATAAGAATTCGTTCATAAGTTTTGTTTTTACTATAGTCAGATCTGAGGGACAGTGAACTGGCCCCCTGATTAAAAAGTTTGAGGACCCCTGCTCTAAGCCCAGACACATGCAGAACAGTAGGGGCAAGGCAGGGCCTCCCTCTTGGCTGCATCTTGGACAACCTCTGACCACAGTGTAGATGTCCAGGTCTCCCCGCTCTCTCCTGTCTCACTGGGCCCTGCTCAGCACTGCATCAGGCTAAGTTCGGGGTACAATGCCCCAAGAACGGCTCTAGGGATTTAAGGGAACCAACTCTGGGGTGCATGGCTGTCCCCAAAACTCCTCCCAGGGCCTCTACATCAGCCTGTCCTGAGGAAGTCACTAGGGCTCAATGGCCCTCAGACACCCTGGGGTGGAGGAAGCACTGAGGGTAGGCAGGGCATGGCTTGCTTTATGGGTGACAATGAGCCCCCCAACTGCCAGGAGATGCAAGTCCAGGCCAGATAGAAGTAGCAGCAACCTTCCTGCACCCATCATCCTCCCTCCACCCACCGTCCTCCCTCACTAACCATCCTCCCTGCAACCCACAAATCTCACTGCATCCCACAATTCTCCTGGTGCCCTACAAATATCACTGCATCCCACAATCCTCCTTGAACACCTCCATCTTCCCTGTACTTTCTGGGCTGAGATATGCAGGGTTGATGTGTGTAGGGCTGAGGTGTACAGGGCTGAGGTGTAAAGGGCTCATTCACCCTGGTGGGCTCCCCTGAGGCTCAGGCAGGGCCTCCATGTGCATGGCTCCCCTCTGGTCCTTGATCTCTTCTGCTTGTCTGGATGGGCTGGACCAGGAGCATGAGCAGTACTTAGAGGGAGGACCACAGCCACAGTGCTCTTATCCCACCCTTCCAGATGCTCTTTCCACAGTGCTCTTCCCAGCTGCACAGAGCAGTCTATGCAGAGCAGAAAGTGTTGATGTGAGTGTTCGTGCTGTGGGAGGGGATGCAACTGTCTGTAGTGTGTAAGGCGTGGACATGGGTGTGTGGAGGTGGGTGCAGCGCCCTCATCGCCTGTTGTGTGGAGTTGCACCCTGGAGGGTGTGGGACCTCCAGAACTGTGCTCATTTCCAAAGGGCAGGAGAGTCCCTGGGCTCTCTTCCAAGGGCTGGGCTTTGTCCCTTGTGCATCGCCGTGCAGCACGGCCCTGCGAGGCTCGAGGAAGGACGCGTCCCAGGCGGGTGGGGGTGACTGAACGCCGAGCTCATCACTTTGAGTCTGGCACAGCTCCATTATGTTCCTGTATCTTTTTATAACTCTAAATAAATCTTGCTGAGGTCTTCCAGATGGTTCTGAGGATAAATTCTACTGTGCGGGGTTGACAGTGTCTCACCACCAGCTAAAACTTTCGGTGCTTTATTTAGTAGACTGTACAATGACAGGAAATGCTGGATTATCAGCCTGGCCGGGCCGTTTGCTGAACCGACCCAGTAAATCTGTGTTGTGACTGTTGTCCCACGGTCCTTCCCATGCCCATGTCTGGACTGTGTGCTCAGGGGACAGCTGGCAGGTTGATGGGCACCACCCAGCCTGCCTGCTGCAGGAACTGGGTCCTCCTGGGGTGTTGGTACGCGGGTGCAAGCATGTGTGTATGTGTGTACATGGAGAAGCTATGTGCGTGTGCTGAGTGTGTATATAGAACCTGCGTACGTGTGCATGTGTATGTGTAGAAGCCATGTGCATGTGCTGGGTGTGTTTGCATGTGTGAGGAGAACCCTCATATGTATAGAGCCATGTGCGTGTATATGTGTTTGGAGAACCTGTGTGCAAACCCATGGGAGCGTGTAGAACCCATGTGTGCATGTATGCATGCATTCATGTGTGATTATGTGTACATCTGTGTGGAGAACTCAGGTATATAGAGAACCTTGTGAACATGTGTGTTGTATGTGTGCATGTGTGTGGCTGCCTTGTGAGGTCTGTCATCAGGCCCCAAGCATAGTGAGCTATAAGGAGCAGGCCTGAGCAGACTCTCATTGGGCACCAGGCTGCTCTCCAGCCATGCTCTGTCCCGGCCCACTTCCCAGCACGAGAAGGGGTGTTGCAGACAGGCGCTCTCTAGGACAGACTGCAAAGGTTCTGGAAAAGCTCCCAGGGTTGTGCACAAAATCTGGACTTCTTGAGTCTCGAGCACTCCTACTCCCGCCCCCGAGCTGAGGCCACCAGGGCAGCTGACATTCTGCATGCCCATGGTGCCTTGGCTTTCCCTGCTAGGCTCTGTCCACCTTGGACAGCTAGCTGCTTTGTGCCAGGGATTCTGTCTGAGGCCACAGGTGGGGCCAGGCCATGTGCAATGTGGGGCAGCTACATTTCTGCCCCAGATGCTGAATACACCACTTTCATCATGGTGGACATCCCACCTCCTGCCTTGCTTTTTTCCTGCCTGTCCATGACTCCAAAGCTGAGCTCCATCTTGGGGTCACACTCTTTTTCCCATCTCTGGCACCTCAGGGCACCTGTCTGCTGCCATACACCCTGTTCCCTTTTCTTCCACCCCTTCTGCAGCACACTAGGACCTGATGATGTTTTTATCCCAAACTCTTCCTGGGCTATCCTTCTGATATCTCACCAGCATTTCCATCCCTGAAGTAATGGCAGGATTGCTTACTGTCTGCAGCTGCCTCTGGGTCAGTGGGGAGGGTAGCCTGATGGCCCCTGGGTGGACAGGCAGGGTTTCTTGGGCAGCTGCCCATGCTCTCTGTTAAGGGACATGGGAAGTAGATTCTGGAACCAGCTGGGGCTTCCCCTGCCTTCTCTGCTGCCACTTCTCTTTGGCCTAAGGCAAGCCCTAAACTTAGCCCCACACATTGTGCTTCCTGGCCTTCTGGCTTGTCTCCTTTGCTTAGACTCTTAGAACTATGGCTCTGCTGGAAACCCACAGGGTGAACACCCACTGTTGTCTAGTATCAGAGTGGAAGCACTTCACCCAGGAATCTTGGTCTGTGCAATCCTGTGGTGTTTAGTGAAGGTAGTGCACTCTGTCTCTCTGCTCAGTGTCTCCCATGAATGTTGGAGAAGCCCCTAATCAGACTGTGGCCGCAGTTACAGGTACTGCTGGCTATGCAAGCTCAGCTCACTCTGGGCGTCCCTCTGCCCCTTGAAACTTGTCTTGTCTCTGAGCACTGGATGGTTCCTGCCCTCCCTGCCCATGCTCAGGACCCTCAAGCAATTCCCTATGCCCACCATTGTGAGCTCACATGTGCCTACAGGGAGACCTTAGTGTGGCCATTGAGGATAACCCCAAGCACCTTGACACTGGTCACCTTTACTTTCCATGACTCTGCCCTTACAGAGCAAACAATGGCAGCTCAGGGTGGCCCTCAGGCCCCTGGTTGTCCTTGTGGGTCAGTGCTCTGACCCATCATGGGCCACGGTGACCTGGAGCAAGCTGGCATTATCTTCCTCTGTTCAAGTTGGCAGCACGAGGGAGACTCCTGGGTAGAGACTCCTGAGTCCTGTGTGGAGGATGGTTCTCTATGCCCACTGAGCACAGAAGGGGTCACCCCAGTGCCAACAGGGATGATGGTTTCTCAGTGGAATGTAGCATAACTATTTTTTATTTTTAAACACATCCAGCGGTGCCCAGGGGTTCCTCCTGGTTCTGTGTTCAGAAATCACTCCTGGCAGGCTCAGGGTACCCTAGAGATGCCAGGGATCGAACCTGGGTCAGCCATGAACAAGACAAATGCTCTCCCCACTATGCTATCACTTCGGTCCCAAGTAGATAATTTTTTTTAATTTACTGAAGTACCATGAGATAAAAAGTTCCAAAGCTGCTCATGGTTTAGTGGCAATTGTACAATGTTCCAGCACCCATCCCTGTCCTTTCAGTGTCACCGATGTTCATTTCCCTCTGGGGGTGCAGCAGATCTTGAAAAGGACTGAAGGTAGTCAGCTTCATGCCCACCTTATGGCCCGCCCTGTCTCTGCCATGAGAAAGGAGCTGGGGTCACCCCACAATGGACTCGGGTCTCTGCTGCTTGCTGGCTGTTTTTAGGGGTTGCTATTCCAGGGAAAGGTCAGGGTAATTATTTAGTGGAAAAAATTGTATTTGCTGGAACTTTATTGGTTCTCTTCACAAATCCGACTTATTTATGACAGAAGTGCTTTTCGGGCGGTTGCTGGCAGTTATTTCTCTTTTATGACACTTCTTCTTCAGCATGGAATGGCTCCATAAATGATGTTGACAGCCAGGCTGCGCCACTGTATTTTCTCTCTGTTGTAAAACTTTGCTACTTTCTGGTCAAAGTGAAGTCATGGTGCTGGTCCCCAGGGCGAGGCCATGGAGGAGGAGAGGGATGAGGCTCAGCCTGCATTTGTGCTATCCTGTGGGATGGGGCCGAGGCCCACATCATGAAGCCGGCTCTCACCTCCATTTGGCTTGGTTGACATCTCATCTCCCCAGCCTCTGGGGTGAGGCTGACTCAGCCTGGCTTGCCTATCTGGATGCCCCCATCCATAGCGTTCCTACAAGCCCAATACTTTGGATTTTGGGACCAGAGTTGCTTTCAGGGTCCCCTGGTCCATGTGTATTGCAGTTCAGGCTCAGGTAACGTGGTTCATAAAAGTTTCTCCATGCTGTGAAGGAGGACCTCAGCTGAGCTGGACCAGGGTCTGCCCAGGACCACATGGTGCCACATGTGTGTGAATATTAGGGCCAACATGCAGCCACACCCTGAGAACATGTGGTCATCACAAAGGAACTTGTGACCACATCCCAAGAAACATGCCACCACACTCTGAGGAGCACATGATCACAATTCAGGTGACTACATTCATGGCACACACTGTCATACCCAGGGTCCAGTCCCCTGTACCTGAGGTAAATACCACCACACCTGAGGCCAATGCTATTGCATCTAAGGTAAATGCCACCACACTCAAGATAATGCTACCACACCATTATACCTGAGGTCCATATTACTATGGCTGAGGTAAACAATATCACACTTGAGGTGCATTCTGCCATACCTGAGGTAAATACCATCACATCTGAGGTAAACCTACCACACTGAGGTAAAGACCACCATTTTAGAGGTCCACACTGCCCACACCTGAGGTAAATGCCACCACACTGAGGTAAATACTACCATACCAGAGGTCTGTATGACCCTACCCAAGGAACTCACAGGGACCAGGCCCTGGACTTCCCATCAGAGACCCACTTCACAGGGCTCCCAGGATGATGCTCAGACCCTCAGGGTTGGCTGACAGACAGGAAGGGCATATAGGAAACATAGAGGGGAATGTGGCAGATTTGCTTGGCCAGGATGCAGGAGCACCTCGGCTCTAGTGGGGCCTAATGGGAATGGCGGAATCTGTGCTGTCTCTCATGTGGTGCCCTGCAGTGGACACAGCTGACAGCTGGCAGGACAGGCCTGGCTCCTGGCCACATATGCTATTTGCTGACATGGGGCAGAGGCTCCCCAAGGAAGTTCTTGTTGTTCCCCTGGGGCAGCGAAGAAAAGGGGAGGCGGCTCTCCACGGCTGCCTGTGCTCCGGTACTGCAATGACTGAAGGGAACGAGCTTCTATCCCATGGCGCTGGACACTCACACTGCAGTGACAGCCATGCTACCACCACACTGCCTCACTGAGGGGAAGAGAAAGCTGCCATATAGTGTGAAAGAAGTGGGCCACCTCGCTCAAGAGAGTGTCTATGTGTGAGTGTGCACACGAGTGTGTGAGAGCTACCTGTCCACACAAAAGCATGTCTGTGAGTATTCATGGTACACAAAAAAGAGTGTATATGTGTGTATGTGAGGTGGTATACATGTTAATATGTGTGAGCGTGTCTGAGCACAGATACCAGTTTAAGGGTGTTCAGTGAGTGTAAGCATGTGAGACAGACTGTACCTATGTATGTGCACAAGTAGTGTGAGTGCGTGAGTGTGTGTTGGTGTGAGAGCCTCAGGACAGGAATTTCTCTTCCATCCTTCCAGTCTCTCCTCCAGAGGTCACCCCCAAACCAAGCGATCTCGAGCAGGAGCGTGTGTGTACCTGTGTGTGAACATGTGTGCACACATGTCTCACGTGTGTTTTGGAGACAGCTGGCGTGAAGCAGGGGCCCTCGGACAGCAGGCGAGAGAAGGGTGCTGAAGCAGTGGGATGATGGGTGGAGGACCAGACATCGCCCACACTCGCAGGGGCTCACAGCACTAGATTTGTGCTGCTGCAGGTGTGGCTTGTTCTAGGAGGGGCGTCTCTCCCCAGGAGATCGCGTTGCTCTGCCTGTCCTTGCTGCTGCCCTCAACAGTGTGGGCATGGCACGGCGGTGCTGGAATGCCAGCCCGGCACTGGCGTGCGAGCCAGCAGCGGTGCCATCTCTTAATGGCTTCTCCTCGTCCCCACCCCCCGAGACGCCCAGTGGCAGATTGTCGACTCAATTACTGCCATGTCAGGTGATTATCGGGGTCTTAATGGAATCTCCCATTCACACATTCCATATTTCAATTACGGCGTTGCTGGAACACGCTGGTGTTCCGATCGCCCATCACCTTATCACTGCTGAGCAATGTCAACTGTAAAACACGCCAGCTGAAGGCAATTACACATGTGTTGAGAAGCGATTATGATGGCTCTCTGTGGTATTTGTGATGAGCTGGGGAATGTGCTGAAAATTTAATTTAATGACAATATGCTTGCTGTACAACCCATCATACCTCGCCATGCACTGGGGCCATTAACGCCCGTGTGGCTGTGCTGTGTGGGCCGGCTGGGAGCCCTCAGCGGAGTGGGGGGCTGTGCTTCCTTTTGGGGGATGCTCCTCCTCCCAGCCACATGCTGAAGGTGCCCCCAGCAACCAGTTCAGGTGTTTCCCAGGCTCTTGCCACATGCCAGGCCCTGCAGGCTGCTCACTTCAGTACCCGCTGCTCTCTCAGACAAGGGTGGGGCAGGGGCCTGTTTTGTGGTCATGGGGTGGCTCTGAGTGGCATAGGAGTGCAGGGGGTGGGGCAGGGTCAACCTGGCTGGCTTCTCCCCTGGGTGTGCCCAGAAGATGCTCACAAGTAGCCAGGGCCTATGTGCTTGGTGTTGGGAGAGGCAGACAGAGCGAAACAGCAGAGGGACCAACGTGCGAGTTATGGGAAAAAAGACAAAAGGACAGGCAGGCAGACACATGGACATATGTTGGGGGGGGGATGGAAGGACAGGTATATGCATTAACATATATATATGGGTGAAGGAATGTAGCAGAATGAACACAAATAGATGTTGGGTAGGTTGTTACGTGACCTCAAGGATGGAAAGACGTATAGTGGATAGAGTGATAGACAGATGGATGGGTAGTCCTGATGGTGGAAGGATGGAAGGTAGATAGAAAGATGGATGGTGAATGGAAGGAAGGACGGTGGGCAAACACCAGGCATACTTGCTGTAATGACTACCCTGTCCAGTCCAGGTCAACCACTACTGTGCTAATGGGAAGACAGAACAGAGTCCCTGATGATATTGGGGTTCAGAGTGAGTTCAGGTGTTCATAATTGACTCTGGGAGTTCACAGTGGATCTGGGGGTTCATGACAGACTCTGGGTATTCATAGGCTCTGGAGGTTCACAGAGGATTCTGAAGGTTCACAGCAGATGTGGGGGTTCAAGGTGGATCTGGGGTTCACAGTGGCCTCTGGAGGGTCCCTGATACTGAGAGGCAGTGACTCAGCTGTGTTCCTGAAAGAAGCGCTGAGCACATGGCTGGGAGGGCTCCCCAGAGACAACATCAGGACTGGGACCTGGGCAGCCCTGCATGGCTGACCCCATCCTGCTCTCACTCAGAAAGCAGCAGGGCTACCTTGCCCAAGACCAGGGCCCTGGATCAATGCCCAAGTGTGCTGGGCTCCTCAGGGCTGTTGGAGAGCCACACACTGCCAGGAAACCCGGAGCAGTGCTCATGGAGCACCCACCCACTTGGGTTGCTGTGAGTTTATGGGGCCTTGGTGTGTGTCTGTGTACATGTATTTATGTGTGTCTATGCGGATGTGTGTCTCTGTGTCTTCTGTATGTTTATGAGTGTGTGTGCAGTTCTGGCATGTGTTTGTGTTCATGAGTAGGGCACTCTATCTGCACAGAGAAAGCAAGGGTGGAGTTTGAAACTTGCCATCCCTAAGGGAGCCCAGTGGAACTGCACCCCTGCACCCCCTCATGCTCACCAGTCACCTGATTCTGCACTTGTAGCGGTTTCTGCAGGGGAGAAACCGGAGGGTTGAACCTGCCCCAAGTCCCTGTGGGCAACAGCACAGTGACCCTTGTAAGGTTTTTGGAGAGTGGACAGGAGGATGGACATGTGTACAGAAGGATGGTTGTGTCGACAGAAGGATGGATGGGTGGACAAAATTTTGGATGGGTGGATGGAAGAATAGACAGGTGAAGAGAAGTTTAGATGGGTGGACAGAGGAAAGACAGGTGGACAAAAAGATGATAGTGGACAGTAGGATGGATGGTTGGACAGAAAGATGGATTGGTGGAGAGAAGAAAGAGCAGGTGGATGAACAGATGGATGAGTAGACAGAAGGATAGATGGGTGGACAGATGGATGGGTGGACAAATGGATGGATGAATGGACAGAAAGATAGATGGGTGAATGAAGGATGGAGCCGGTTTTCAGATCTGAGTGTCCAGCATGCTATTCTGAATCTAATTAGCATTTTACAGCTGGTGCTGGGACATCCTTGAGATTGCTTTGGGCTAGACGAGAGATTGGATAGTTGTTGAAATTATTTCTCAGGCATGGCTCATTCCTTCTCAACTTTTCTTCAAAGAGCACAGATGAGCTGATGCTCAATTCCACAAGAAAAACAAAAAGTAAGTCCTTGCTCTCTGCATTTTTTTTTCTTTTTGGTTTTTGAGCCACAACCAGTTGATGCTCAGGGGTTATTCCAGACTATGCACTCAGAAATAGTTTCTGGCTTGAGGGACAATATGGGATGCTGGGGGATCCAACCCTGGTCCCTCCTAGGTTAGCGCATGCAAGGCAAATGCCCTACTGCTGCACCATTACTCTGGCCCCGCTCTCTGCATTTTTATTTTCAAATTTTATTGTCCCAAAAATTTAATCCAAGGATCATTATTACTATTCTATCAATAGCAATAAAAGGGGGGAAATCTGCATTATTTTGATTTTCAAAGCAATTGCATTGCTTCCAAATTTTCATCTCAAGGATGACTCTGCTACTTTCTATCTTTATTCACAGAGATCCAAGAGAATACCTGCGTTATTTGGACTTAGAGATTTCATCACCTCCAACATCTCATATTAAGTAGTTCTATGACACTCTATTCACAAAGAGAAAAAATATGTGCATTCTTTGGACTTATCGATTCCATCATTTCCAGAATCTCATTACAAGATTTATACTCAGACTATTCATGTGGAGAGCAGGAAAGCAGCTTCCTGCCCATTCCTGCAGACCTTGGCTTTGCACCTTTGAGAATGAGGTGTGGCTGCATCAGTTAGAGAGAGAACAAATCTATTTACCAGCCTGTCTTGTGGCCACAACTAAGGAAAACCAGCATTTGCGCCTAGATACTATGATATTTTCCAGCAGCTGCATGACCCAATAACTGGGCTCTTCAGAGAAGCGTGGGCTGCTGGCTGTTTCTCTTCACAGATAATTATTCACTGTGAGGAAAAAAAGCCATCTCATGACAAATTATGTACCTATCCTCCACGCTCCTGCCCCAGGTTGCAGTTAATTTTTGCCATAGGTCAGAGAGGAGAAAGACCCACGTCCCAGCATCTTAATTGCATTGCCTATGCCCGGCTGCGGGGTGCTGCGCCTTCCAAGGACCATGCGCCCCAAAGATAGCACCTTCCCTGAGAGCCAGGAAATAGATTCCTCCTCTGGTGCAGTATTAATTAGACTCTGAGCAGGTTCGTTCGGGAAATTCCACCTCAGCTCTCCTTGGGAATCACAGGCCGTGCATGGCGCAGGACGGTCCACAATTCACCTGGGCTTTGTTCCCCAGAAACTGCACATGGAATGGCCACTTGCCTGCTTTGTCCCTCACCGTGGTCTCTGCTTGGGCTGGCATTCTGGGTTAACTTGGTCAATTCGGCCGCTGTAAAAACGGGATGAATTGGCCCGACCTGTGGAGATGTGGGGAGACCAGGCATCCCTGGGCTGGTCATATATCAAGCACACGGCGAGGGATGGGAGGACGGAGAACAGGAAAGAGGGCAAGAGGCGAAATGGTTTGTGTCCATTTAAGAAAAAATCAATAATAGCATAAAATTGATTTAGTGCTTGTCATAAAACATAAGTAAGTGCTGGAAAATAGAGAAAATTGAGTCTCAATTTAATCTGCACGACACGCACAAGGCCCTGATGAAGTGGTGGGTGGGGCCGCAGCATAAAAACCCCGAGACAGATACTTAATTGTCATATTAAAGACCACGCAGGCGGCGGTCACAAAGGGGCAGGACCCATTAATCATGTGGATAAGGGGCACTGAAATCAAATCTCAATTAAAATCTGTTCAATAATGTCTCTAATATGTTTTTCGAGTGTTAATTTTTTCCCATCGACTCCACACCCCATAAATCAGATATGTTGCCGGGTGTGTAATAGTTTATGGGGGAGCGGATTATGGCTTTATGAAGTTAATGTAGCAGAACCATTTCATTGACACCGGCTAAAGTTTTATGTCTGTTGTTCATTTCTATTAGTTTCTTCAGCTAAAAATTATTTGGGCTATAAAACTCAAACCCAAGTTCATTTTTTCCCAAATGCCGACATATCCGGCCTTCAGCTGCTAGGTCACTGTAACAGCCATGAAGGCGCTGGAAGGAGCGCCGCTTCCCAGAGGGTTGGGGCACCCGGGCACCCCACAGTCTTCACAGAATCCTGAAGATGCAGCCCTCTGTGCCCCAGATCCCAAACCTGGTGCAGCAGACAACCTCCCACTCGCCTTGCACCTCACACTCACACCATCCCGAGAGAGGCTGGAGCAGGGTCAGTAGGACCTAACAGTGCCATTGTTTGTCAGAACTGATTCACCAGGGCATCATCCTTCAGGGATGGGTCCCTGCAAAGCCCCTCATGACCTCCATGTTTGAGGGAATCCAAGACATTCTGGGAGAGGGGATGGAGATGGCTCCTGAGTGATGTATGGGGTACAAGAATACCTCAGGGTGCAGCAGACCAGGGACGTCCCTCCACTCCTACATGCACCTGCCTTAGAGCAGTGCACAGGCAGTGGACAGACCTGATTTTCATGCAAGGCTGAAGCTACATCAATGTCCTAAAATGGGACCATTTATCAAGGGAAGCTTCCAAACACCCCACATGCTGGGAGCGAGGACCTCAGTTATAATGGCTGACTAATGCTAATTTCATGAAGTGTTAATGGGTCAACTATGGCCAACATGCATCCAAACAAGTGGACCTGGGCAATGTGATCCTGACATATGCACACAGACACCTGCACACAAACACCTGCACATGGCACCTGCACACAAGACACCTATATGTGGACATCTGCACACAGATACCTTCGCATGGATTTCTGCACACAAACACATGCATATGGACACCTGCATATGGGCACACTTGTACACTTGCACCTGCTTAGAGACACATGTACATGGAAACCTGCACACAGGTGCCCTCTGGGTAATAATGACCCTGTGGGACAATGAACTTGGGGGGTAATTTCCCTGTGGATGAGAGACCCTAAAAGACAGTGACGATTGGAACAATTACTTGGGGGATAGTGGCCTGCCATGGCAGGAGTCCACCAGGCATGTGGACTTGCTGTGCTCCCTTCTGAGACCCCCATACTGTGCTGCTGAACAGGAGTATACCCAATGATCCCCCAAAACTCACCCTCCTCGGCTGTCACATGCACAGGGTGCTATGCAGAAGTTGGGGCTCTCTTGCAGTCCTGGGTGTGTTTTAGCTGACCCCTGCCTTTTGTGGGGTCTACACAGAGCCTAAGGAAGCCTAAGCAGTTCCCAGCACATCACTCTTGTGTAAGGGCTCAGAGCTGTGGCCCCACCAGCCAGAAAAGCACCGTTGGAGTCATGAGAAATGGGTCGTGATGGAACAAAATCTGTTTCTCTAAGGACCAGGCCAGAGGCTATGGTTTCATCAGTGATCCCCAACTCATCTCTTCCTCCCTCTCTCTCCCTGTCTCCCTTCTTCCCTCCCTATCTCTCAGAAAACTTACTCTTTTGGGCGATGGAGTCTTAGCTGTGTGACATAAAAATTGTGCCTGCTTGTGTCTTAGACTCAGTAATGAGGTTCAGCAAATTAGAAATTATTCAACGAACAATCAAACTAAAATGCTTCCTGACATTGCACCAAGCCCAGTCACGTGTGGATTTTAATCCAGGTAATTTTAATTATTTTTATTTTGGGATCACACTTGATGTGCTCAGGGCTAATTCCTGTCTCTGCTCAGGAATGGTGAGCTCAGAGGACCATATAGGGTGCCTGGGGTCAAACCACATTTGACTATGATCAAGCCAAGCACCAAGCAATTATACTATTATACTATTATCCCAGCTCAAATCCAGGTACAATTGAAAGGCCACTTTTCACTTCCTATAACCAACATTCTATCTTTGTCAGTGAGTACCAGTGAGTCCTCCCAAGTCTGCTCAAGGTGGGGCCACACAGAAAATGGCTAAGGAACCTGTCACCCCAGACTGAAGGGGACATGCTGGAGAGATGTATCCAGGACTTATTCTCCTCCTTCAGTGGCCAGTGATCAAGGGACAAGTCAGGGCATTTTCTTGGGACAGAGATCGAAAGCCCCATAGTGATTATGAAAGGTTTGAGGAAAGGGGATGTACAAAGAGTCACAAAATGTGAGAGAAACAGCCACCCTGAGAAAAATTTGCAGAACCACAAGGCACAGAGACTTTGGGACAGGGATACTGGGACAGTGATTATAACAGGACATTGAGGTGATGATGACAGGGATACTGGAGACAGTATGAGATAGACACTATGGACAGTGATAGTGACAGAGATGCTGAGGACGCTGTGAATGTTTCAGGAACGCTGGGGACAGGGGTGGTGACAAGGACACTGGCTTTAGCTTGTACCAGAATTTTGGGTACCGCACCTGCCCTGAGTTGGTATGACACTGACTGATCTACCTGCTGAACATTGGGGACAGACAAGCATCTCGAACTTGTAGTTGCACCAGCCGAGATGGAAGGCAGGTGTGTGAGTATATGTGTGCATGCCTGAGTCTGTGTGCACATGTATGTGATGTGTGCATACCCGTGTCTGTATGCACACCCATGTCTTTGTGCATGTGTGCATGTGTGTACATCCAGGAAATGTATTTCTTCCTCTTCCTGCTTCCCAGAAATGCCCTTCTTTTTCTTATACTTCCTGAAAACACCCTTCTGTCTACAATCAGGCTTTGAGCGACCAAGAGGTGCGTGGTTAGGAGAGGCATCATCTGAGTGTGAGTGTAGCTCAGGGGCATCACTACCAGGATGGCTGAGGGGACACTCAGCGGCCTGCCCTCTGCTCCGGAAGCTCTAATGACCTTTTTTGCAATGTCCCCATTTTCCCTAATCATCCATATGCCACCAATTCAGGGACGCTGAGGCGTGGTGTGGCCTCCTGGGGCCAGGCGTGCTAGGCGGCTGTGAGCGGGGGTGGTGGCGCTGTCGGGGTGAGCTATGGCTCAATCAACAGCCAAAGTTTTCCTTGTCAGTTTTGATATATCCGATAATAGCTGTAGGTTGTTCTGCGATGTCCAATGTTCTCTGAAGATGGGCTTTTCATATTCTTTATTGTTTTTTACTGACAAAATGGGGCCTGGACTTTCACAGTTCTGTGGAATGAAACAACAGAAGCACAATATATAATTGGGCGCTCATCGGCGGCTGGGTGGGTCACCCAATGAGCAGGTCCAGGTTGGGTATAACGAGTTCCTGTTCATAGCTCAGTTCCAGCCACCCGGTGATTGAGCGTGGGGGCTCTGCACCCCTTCTGCCCTCTGGGGGCACACATAGGAATACATATGCCCTCATGGCCAGCTGTGCACTAGACACTTCACTGACTACAAGGTGTGCCCAAAGTCGTGGTGGGGCTGGGCCTGCCTTGAGTCCACCCACTCTGCCCCCGGCCTTCCATGTGTAGCTAGCACACATACATAGCAGAGGAGATGACTGACACAAGTCCTTGTGACCCTCCCAGAACAAGGGACACATGTGTTTGTAAGTGACAGCATGTAGTGCGCAGACATGGACACTCACAATGAGACATGTGTAGGCAGGTGCAGATGTAAAGGTAACTCAGTGCACATGACAGGCAGAACATGCAGAGGCCCTGAGAGCCACAAAACACACATAGCACAGCATACACACATGATCGTGGGACCTGCGCACATGATTGTGGGGTCCTGATCATGTGATCACTGGTTCTTGCACCTGTGAGCACCAGGCCCTGCACACATACACTTGGTGGGGAGGCTCTAGCTCTGCAGAGAGAGTGTTCCCATGTGTACAGTGGTCATGTTGGCAATGCAAACACAGAACACAATATAGAAGTACAGAAGCACTACACATTCACACATGCATACATGGCACACACATATGGTACACACAGAACACACAGAATCCACTCACATGCAGAAACACTAGCACATCTGCATATACTCACACCGACACAGATGAGACATGCAAAACATGCACACAGACACATACCCAGATGTGCACACACAGACATAGTCATACATGCACATATGCTGATGCTCTTACACATGTATTCATAAGAGACACAAATGCACAGATGCACACAGATAGACACACTCAGGCAAGTGCTGTCCTGACTCAGTCTACCCTTTGGTGCAGTCTATGAGGCTCAGACCTGCTCCTTACTGAGTGTATCAGTGCCTGCAGCCACCAGGGCTCTCCTGGGTCATTTGAGACAGATGCACTTACTGTAGATATGTCAGAGGAGCAGGAACCATGGCATGAGGTTGCCTCAGTTTACAGCCCTGGGGGCAGGACTATGGGCTCTGGGACTGTGGGAGGCTGATGGTGCCAGCCCCGGTGGCTGTCCTGGCACTGCCTCCTCAGCTCTGTTGTGTGGTTCTAGGTGCCAGGAGACCAGAGGGCCTGAGCCCCTCAAATCCCTGTGCTCCCACATTCACATCCCCTATCCAAATCTCTTCCAAATTAGACCCAGGTTGTGAAGAAACTGAAAACAGAAGCTCTGGGCCTCACGAGGGTTCCTGGGTGGGGCAAGTTTGATGGCAGAGGCACTCTATTCCCAGGTGCACCTGAGGACGGGGGCTCGAAAGACCCCCTTTGAGCCGATGCTCTCGACGGCTTCCTCTAAGAAGGCACAGGCTGGAGAGACAAATGCGTGCGGGTTCGAGGAGCCATTCGTATGGCCGTAATCGTTCACGTTCCTAATTAGGCCCTTTTAAACACAGTCGATGCACGGCCCAGAATGTGCCTCTGCTAATGCCACAATTAGAAATCAGCATTTGCACTTACTGGCTTTTTTTTGTACTTAAATTTGTAATCTTAACTTTGCTTTAACCAGGTTTCGTGGTTAATTTCTTCCCCATTTTTTGAAGTAACAGAAGGAAACAGACAGTTCTCCTCGGGGTTTGCAAGTTGCTGCACGGGCCCGGTGCCTCCAGCAGCAGCCGTAGATGGAACGAGGATGGCAGAAAGATGCACTGGAGTCACCCATGGGTGTTGCATGCTGCAGAATGGGGGATGTTGATGGCCTGGAATGGCTCTAGAGAGTACTGGGGAGAGCAAGAGAGCCTGGGAGTGAGAACTGTCTGTGGGCCTGGTCATGACCAGAGCAGGGTTGTCAGGTTGAATATGGGCTTGCAGCCAACAGACCACATGAGAAGGCACTTGAGGGAGGTCAGGAGCGGGTACAACTTGGGGAACTCACAGGCCAGGAGATGGGACACAGCTGGGAAACTCAAGGGCAGAGCTCCTGCCCCCCGAATGTTGGGGATGCCACTTTAGTCTTGTGTGACTCATGTACACTGTGTACATTCATGCATGTGCTTCACACACAAACACACATCTACACACATATGTGCCTACACAGATACACACAAACACCTACACACATGCACACTACACATGAACATGAACATGAAAAGATACATATGCATTGCTGGTGGGAGGTCATTGGACATGGAGTACAAGGTAATCAGATGAGAAGCTTGAGGTCACTAGAAGGGTCTCTGAGGTTACTGGATATTGTTCCTGGAGTCACTAGACAAGGTCTCTGAGGTCACCTGACAGGGTTCCTGAAGTCACTGGACAGGGTCCCTGACGTCACTAGATACAGTGCTAGAGGTCACCAGAGAGAGTCCGTGAGGTCACCTGGCAAGGTCCCTGAGGCTACTGCCTGCTCATGAAGCAAGCGGCTTCCTCTGGCTTCCTGAGTCCCTTGAGCTGAGCTCAGGCTCATCTACTCCTCAGGCTGTCCCCACAGGGCCCTGGGAGCAGATGAGGTGGGGACAATGCCAGTGCAGAAACAGGACCCCAGCACTGCCCTACTCTCTGATTTCTCTCCTCATCTCAGCTCAGCCCACAAGGCCCCAATCCTGGGGACCCTCAAAGCCCAAATGCACCCATGTGGGCCTTCAACCCCATCTACAGTGTGGACTAACTTCCCCCGGGGGGCTCCAGCATGGACGAGAAGGGTGGAGTGAGGAGGATCCAGCGGGTCCTCCGTGGGGTCCCCGTGTTTCTGGCTGCAGGCTGAGGTGGGTACAGGAAAGCCCCGGTAAATCGTGCATGGTATTGAGGACTTGCGGCCGTTGCCCACCCCAGTTTAATCGGGCAGCAAGGACATTTCTAATAATTAATACTGTAATAACAGTTAATGACCTGCACTCATGCAGCCGCAGATTCCCGCTAATGGTGCAGTTTTTCGCGATTGCACAAGCAGCAAGTTTTAAATGTGTTGAGTGCTGCTAGTTCAGCATCCGCGCGTGCTGCAGACCCTGCCGTGGGCACTCGTGACCTGACCCCAAGCCTTCGGCTGGTGAGAGGAGCAACAGCCGAGCAGTGCAGGTAGTAGCTGCGAGGGTATCCCTGAGGGACACTGGCCATGGGCTGAGGAAGGAGCCCCAGGAAGGAGTGACCCAGCAGAGGAAAGCACACCTGCCCCCCAGCCACACAGAGCAAGAGCTCACTCTGGGACAACCCTAAGGGCCACAACCTCCCCACATACCTGGGCAGCTACCCCTCATTGCCAGCCCAGATGGGCACAGGCAGAATCATCTGCTTCAGGGCACCAGCTGGGCCTTCTGGTCACACAGAATTGCTGGCAAGAGGCAAGATCGGCGGCCCTACTTGACCCCATGGCACAGGATGTTCATGTGCCCCCCCCCTGTGATACATGGAACACACACATTGTATGTGCAATAATGATGATCAAAAGCATATCAAAGTCTTAAGGTTCTCTGGAATCCCATAGGTGACTGTAAGAGCTTGAGATGATGTTTACAGTCTTCTCTGCTAGAGACAATATATAGACAGTATACCCAACTGTCATTTTAGAAGTCACAATCATCACATATACAACCTTTATGCTATATCGAGAAAGTTTCTGTGGTATGATGCAACTCACATGTACAACCTCTGAAAATATATACACTCCTCTGTCACACATGTGACGCATATAGATTAGACACACTGGTTGTTTAGTCCTTAGTGACATGCATGTAGCACAACAACACACTATTGACATGCAACACATGTACACATGCTATACACATGCCCTGGTGATGCACATGTTCATGCTGTATGTACATACATAAACACATGCCATGTGCACATACATACATAAACACATGGCATAGACACACTGTATATATGCCCCTCGTGAATATATGAACACAGGGTGTGTACACACTGTATGTGCCCCTTCAGTGACATACACATATCTCATGTGTTCATGCTGTATGTGTCCCCTCAGTGACACACATATATCATATGTTCATGTGCATATGCTGCATGTGCTCCCTCAATGACATACATATGTCATGTATTTGCACTATGCCCCCTTAGTGACACATATAATTTATCATGTTCACACTGGATATGTGACACATATATGTATACTTGGTGACATATATGCACACGTGGCATATACACACTGTACACCCCTCCATGACATATACACACACAGGGTCTACACACTGTATGTGCCACGCCATGGCTCATGCGAAGAAGGAAGAGCAGCAGGGACAGGAGAAAGAGGGTGACTCAAAGCTCTGTGGGGTCAGGAACACCTAGATTTACCCAGGAGCCAGCGAGTCCTCATCTTGGCCTTATTTGCATCAGTACCAGGACATCACTTTCCCTGCCATATAAGGGCATAGGATCTGCTTGGCTCTCCATGGTCATCTGCATCCTCATTTGCATGTGCAACCAGATTGGTGTTCTTCTGGGATAGTCTCAGAGGCCATAACCAATCAGAAAGCAGAAATAGCTAAGGAGTGAGGATGGGTGATGCTGAGCCCCAGGGTTCCCTCTGTCCTGGTTCTCCCATTTCTGTTCTCTTATCTGTTTTCTTGCCCACCGTACCACTGCCAATGTTGGCTGGAGATCATTGAGAGAGCTGTGGTGGTTGGCTGGCTGTTCTCGCATCCATGGCCAAGAATCGAAACTGGGTAATCAAAACTGGTAGCAGGGGTAAGGCCTGGTACCACACTCACTCTATAGACCAAATGCCCCATGCTCTGTGATGCTTTCTTTACATGGTCTTGACAGTGTTCAGTGTTACAGAAACTTGCACCTGCATTGTGTGTGAAGTATCCATGCACCATATACAATATAGACTTTATACAAACCAAGGCTCTGTGCTCATAAACTTTTTACTAGGTAGATACTCTTCTCTCCCTCATTGGATATCCCATAAGCTTTATGTGATGTTCTGCTCTATATGCACATGGACACAGCCTCTCCAAGGTGAGATGGCTCAGGCTGTGTGAAGGTATCTTCACTACCCTTTGTGGGGTGCATAGAACAATCTCTATAGATATTCTAGACACTATACACACCCTCTGTGGTCCATAGAACATGTGTCCTTCTGAGGCCATAAACAGAGTGTGTCAGTTGCCTAGTTGGTGATCTGGCTAAGACATACATTCAGTGACGTCTCTGGAGCCTTCCAAGATATTTTCGGTCCCACTTGTCACATGTTTAAACCCGTAGGGTTAAACAGCTTAGAGAAGAGGTCATTTGTCTTGAATACAGATGTCCTGGTTTTCATTCCCAGAACTGTATATGGTCCCTCAAGCCTGCCAGGAGCGACTCCTGAGCTCAGAGATGGCACTGAGTCCTGAGCACCACCCAAATCAAAAATTAACTAAACAACCAACCAAACAAGCAAACATTAGGTGAGTTCCAAACTAGAACAAGTGAGTATTGAACTTCTGGCCATTAACAGCTGCTGCTACAGTGGGCTTTTAAAAAAGATAAAACTTCTCCTGGGAAGAATCGCTTCCATTTTAAATCTCAGACATGATTCCAAATGAAAAGTCACCGTGTTTGCCACCCAGAACGCAGTTGGCCTGCATTTCCCTGACAACTGGTGGCACAAACACAGACAATGTCCAGGGCAGTTTCTTGACATGGGATGTTGGGGCTCAGTTCTACTCCTGCTGCAGCTTGTCTGTCTCTAACCTTTCTTGACAACAGGCTCAGTCCCTGCAAGGCTCACCCACACCAGTCTCACTCAGATCTGCACCCATTTGCTCCCTATGCTGATGTGACCTGTGACCTGGGAAGATGACCAGGCCACAGCAGCAGGAGTGAGGTGGCTCAGTGTGCGTCTCCACATCACAGTCTCTCCCCCCCAGAAACCCTTGCTTCTCTTTGCATCTCAGCACTTCTTGCTTCTGTCTCTTCCAAAAATGCACTAGGGACACTGAGGTCGGCACCGTGGTGCAAACAGGAATAGGAACTGGGAAGTCTCCAAGGCAAATCTGAGCAGTTGGCTGGTCAATGAGGTTGCTCAGAATAAAACAGTATTTTATTTGCTAGACAGGTTATTGATACGAGAATGGATTTCATTGAGCATTACCTGGATTAAAAAGATACTGCATGTCAATGATTGGTTTTCTATGTGCCAACAAAGCACTTTTTATTTTTGAATGTGAAAACATATATATATATATATGTATGTATATATATATACATACATATGTTATTTATTTATTTATTTTTTGTGAACAGTTGCTGTAGCTTATTTTTGGGGAAGCAGTTTTTGCAACCCTGAGTTGGGAACAAAGCAGATGAGGAAGGCTGAGCCATCACTGACGGTTCCTCGCGTCAGGCAGGCTGGTGCGCAGAACTCTCATTTCCCTGCATCTTGGGGAATTTCCGAAGCTGTTCAGCCTTGAGAGACTCACCCTGCTCGGGCAAGCAGCTCCTGGGAGCAGTTCCTGA
Source organism: Suncus etruscus (assembly GCF_024139225.1). Classification (NCBI taxonomy): domain Eukaryota; kingdom Metazoa; phylum Chordata; class Mammalia; order Eulipotyphla; family Soricidae; genus Suncus; species Suncus etruscus. Next base: position 55,587,911 of record NC_064857.1, read on the forward strand.
CTGATGACAGAGTCTGAGTGCAGGAGCTTTGGAAATAATATCTCGTTTCTAAAAAGGACCTCTGCATGTATCAAGCCCCTCTATTGTTTTCAGATTCTTTTCAAGGTTAGATCTGAAAATTAGCAATTAGCGTTAAAACTAATAGCAGGAGCGTGTGACATCGTGCGGGAGGGCCTTGGAGCGGCTAATTTTGGGCTTCTCTGCAGCAAGGAGGGAGCAGCAGAGCTCTGCCCCAGCGTTTATCTGCTAAAAATACTATCCAGAGAGTGAACACTCAAGGTTTGAACAGATCCCTGGCATGGGCGTTGGCCTCTTCTTGCCCATTCTTTCCTGGGTCACTGCTTGGTTTCTCCAAGAGACAGAGCCAGGGTCTCGGGACAGGATTCTGGTGTATGTTCAACCCAGAATGCAGCACACGCATGTTCGTGCACAGTAGAGCGTGGGAAGGCCTCATGAGATACATCACGTGCATTTTTATTGCGGCTGACAGACATGACAGAGCTGCTGGTTGTGGCCGAGGCTCTCACATCTCAGTTTCTCTAAGCAAACAAACCCTCACGGGTGCCCTGCCTGAGCCTTAGCCTGACATGAAGGTGGTCATGTCCTCGCATTCTGGCTGGACCCTGCCTGGGGCAGGTGACAGTGTCAGTCACTCTCTGGACTTACGGGCATCTCAGGGCACAGCAGTCCGGGGAGTGAGGGTGGTATCCTTCTAGGGCACCCACAGCAGAGAGAAGGCCCAGGGGGGTCGTGACCTCAGTGAGGACAGCAGACCCAGGGGTCTGAAAACCCAGCATTCAGGGGCCAGGTCTGACGCTGCAGGAGATGGAAGGGGTGCCCAGAGTTGGGAAGAGCAGGCCAGAGGCCTGGACCTGAAAACATCTCTTGGACATTAAGGCCAGGCAAGGGCTGGGCACTCTGAAAACCCAGAGGGGGCAAGCCTAGACTCCAGCGCTGTCTGTGGTACCGTGGCCCACAGCTGCTATGGGGGGCCCACGTATGATGGACCTTCCTTGTGGGTAATAGAGCTTATATGGGCCGCCCCAGTGCCTGTCCTACAGCTGAGGCCCAGCTGCCTCAGGCAAAGCAGTGTTTCCTATCCCTTGCCCAAGATCCCTGGTGAATATGCTGTATTGCCTCATCCCCTCACTTTCTTCTTCCTGCTGAGCCTGAGATCCACCAAGGAGGGGTGACTGTGCACGTGGTCATCAGCGTGTGTATAGATCATGCATGTGTGTGACTATGCATGTGTGGCTGTGTAGTGACAGTGCATGCATGTGATCATCCATGCATGTGTGTGATTATGTGTATGTGACCATGTGTGTGTCTGTGTATGCGACCGTGCATGTGTGACCATATGAGCATGGCTGCGTATATGTGACTAGGCAATTGTATGACTGTGCATACACATGACTGTGTATGTGCCAGTGCATGTATATGAATGCATGCAGTTGTGTATGTATTAGTACATACACTGAGTGTGCATGTATGTTTAACCGTGCACACCCATGACCATGCATGTGTAGTGGTGCGAGATTGCAAGCGTGTGACTATACGCATGCCTGTATGTGTGGTCATACATGCGTGTGGCCAGGTATATGTGTAATACATGTGTGACTGCATGTATGCAACCATGTGTGTGTGGGAGTGAGAATGTGTGTGTGGCTGTGTATGTGACAATGCATGTGACAGCGCATGGGTGTGACTATGTGTGAGTATGATTGTGTGTCTGTAGCCATGCATGTGTGTGGCTGTGCATGTATTCATTGTGATTGGGGTTGGCCTTGTAGGGCTTGTGCAGGTCATTCATCTTCCTGTACTTTCCTTCTCCTGACCCCCTTGTACCCCCATCCTTCTAGCCCCTGGACCCCCGTCACCCAGTCCCCGAGAGAAACAGTTTTGGGGAACCTGCCAGTAGAAACTGCTGGCGTGGCCGCGGCCTCTCGCTGTAGCTTGTGTGTTTCCTCCTTCTTCTCCTCCTTCTTTTTAATTCTGGCTGTGAAAGGTACTTAATGTACCAAAAACAATTTGTACAGACATCATTTTACCGATGGCGGGCGGCCGCCTTGCCGGGGCCCCCGCTTGACTGTTGCTAATACGCTCTCACGCTGTGCTCCTGTGCCTTCATTTTACAGTTGAGGACGCGCTCCATGCTGTGCTGGAGATGGGAGCGGTCCCCGGGCCCGCGGCGCCGAGTGTGCAGCTCCCACCCCGCCTGTTCCTTCTCCCAGGCAGCTGGGAGCTGAGGGAAGGCTCTGGGGACGGTGCCTGCCTGTGCACCCACCCCAAGCCCTGGGAGCAGACGCAGCTTCAGGGAGGGGCCCTGGCTCTGCGGGCCGGGCCTGGCATATGGTGCGGGCCCAGGGTGGCAGTGGGTGAGGAAGGCCCGAGGGATGGGCGGGTGGCTGGGCGGGGCCTGGGCCTCCCCTTGGGTGCCCAGGGCGCATCCTCACAAGCCTCCTTTTCCGCCCTGTCAGCTTGTCACCGGCTATGGATTTGTTGTCATCAGTGCTGACGATGCCGCTGACACCGTGTCAGAGAATGAATTTCTCACTCCGCACTTGGTTGGGCCTGTTCAGGAGGGACAACTGTCAGAAGCGCCACTGTACGCCTTCTCATGCTCTCTCTCTTGCTCGGTCCCTGCTGTGGTGACAGGGGTCCTTAGGGAGCCACCCGCCTGCTTTCCACCCCCAGTGTGGCCACAAAGTACCCTGGTAGGGGTGCTTTGCCCAGTGTGATTCTTGTTACAGACCAGATTAAGACAGGCCCTAGCTGGCTGCAAACTGCCCAGCACCCAATGTGGATAGGGTCAGAGGGCAGGTAGAAATAGGGTGGCTCCAGGAGGCTTCTGGGCTTGCTCTCTCCAGTCTTCCCTGTGATCCCTCACACAAGCCTTGGAGGGCCCAGGGCTAGGCAGAGCTGCTCATGGAGCCTGGTGCCAGGGGGAAGGGCAGAGGAAGGAGATATCAAGCCGGGATTTTCTGAGGGAGATTTTGCTTTGCAGTATTTGTGCATATTCCAGGACAGAACAGGGTCCATGAGCTGCCAGGGCAGCATAGGGCCAGGACCGAGCCAGGTGAGGGGACCCAGCCCAATTGAGCAGACTAACGGGGTGGCACGCACCTCAAAACAGAGGATCTGGCTTCTCTGGGACTCATTCTGAGGAGATGAGTGTCTGAGGGAGATGAGGCTGGGGGAGGTAAGAATATGGAGAGGATGAGGGTTGGGAGGCAGTGAGCCTGGGAGGAGGTGGGAGCCAGGAAAGGCGAGGATAGGAGGAGATGAGCGTCTAGGGGTAATAGGTGAGAATCTTGAGCAGGTGAGGTCAGGAGTTGAGTCAAGAGAGGTGAGATCAGGAGGTATGAGTTCGGGAGAGGTGAGGGCCCAGCTCTGCAGATGGTAGAGCCGTAGTGGCTCCCACCTGACTCTCAGCCCTCCTGTCCCCTTGTGGCCCTGCTGAGGCTTGGAGCTGGATCAAACCATGAATTGTTTCCTTATGGGGACTCCAGGGACCTGTGTCTCTTGGGTGATACCTGCACCTGGGCCCTCTGAAGGCAACTATAAAAGTACCCAGAGGTAGCCTTGGGGGGCCAGTTCCTGGCACAGGTAGGTAAGGGCAGGAACCACAGGACTGCTCCAAGAGCCCCTCAGCGCTGCAGGGCCTGGGCACACATTGTCCACAGGCTGTAGCTGTAGGTGCCTGAGACTGAGCCCTGGGCTGGGCCAGGCCACGGGCATATGGTCATCTGTTTTTGTGCTTGTGTTCGAGCTCTGGGGACAGGGAGCTCTCCCAGGATCCAGCCTCATGAATTATGTCCTTCCCTTGAGGTGTGGCCCAAGCCTGTACTCCTTTGGACTGTGCACTGAGGAATGGTCCTTCCCATGTGCTGGATACTGAGGAGCCTATGCTGAATCTGGGGACTTTCCAGACACTGGAGGACCTGAGGGCAGAGTCTCAGCGTCTGTCTGAGCCCAGGAGTTCTGCTTCCAGAGTGTCCCCAGATGGTATGCCATTGATTTTCCTGGCAGCAGCAGGCTGTGACCTGCATGGTCAGTGGGAGAGACCCCCCACCCGGCCCCACCTCCCAGGGTGCCTGCACCCTTCCTGGCTGCCACTGCACTGTTCACAACTTTAAGGACTGATCAAGCACAGGAGTCCAAGCAGGACCAAGGACAGCGCTTGAAGCAGATGGACTCCTCCAGCTGGTCCAGGCTGCCCTGGTCATACTAGGCTGTGTCCAACACTGAGGGTGAGTGTCTAGGGTGGCAGAAATCCACACCTGTATGGACAGACGAGTCCCCAGACCAGGGTTCATGCATCTGGGCTTTGGCACAGCCTGATGCCAGTCGGCTGAAATGAACTTAGAATTGTGAGTCTAATCCAAGATAAAAAACATTGGGGCTTTGAATGAGATGGAGGGTGCCCTTAGGTGGACATACTGCTGCCTGAAGTTCAGGTCCATGCCTGGTTCTCTGTCTGACAGGATGTGGGCATGGAGCCTGCCCAGTGCCCAGCAAGACGCAAGAGGAAGCTCAGAACTCTGGGCAGCCCAGCTCCCTGCCAAGCTCGTTCCAGGAACAACTACCAGATGCAAAAGGACATAAATCACGAGGCCCAGCTGGGCCCCCGGGGCCTGAATATTCAAGAGACGCATTTTCACAGGTTTTCCCCACTAAAAATTGTAAAAAAAAAAAAGATGCAGAAAAATAAGAATAATTAGAAATAAAATCACGAGAAATAAAGGAAGACTTCTCAAATCCCTCCCATCTAGAATTAGCTTCTATTTATACGTTTATATCTTGATTTCCATTCCTCTTTGGTTTCCTTAAGAAAAAAATCCCACCCTATTGCTTTTGTAGAAATTATGCATACATGCCGCTATAAACAATTCAAATACGGCATAACAGCATATCATTATAACAAAATGCATAAAATTATAATTAGAAATAACCTTCGTAAACATTAACAAAAATGGTTCTAAATCTTTCTACAACTCTTCATAGGTAGGAAAATAGATGTTGGTACTTTTCTGAAGAGAAGCTAGTATAGGTATTTTAATAAAAGGCAAAAGTTAATTTAATGTGAAATAAACAAATGAGATAAAGATAATGACTACACTGGAAAATCAAATACATATTTATTCCTTACAGAAAGGATCAGAGAAAATGAAAAAAAAAAGTAACGGAACCACTGGACAGTCAGAGGCAGGTGGGCTGAGACAGATGCAAAGGCTGCCCTTCCTCTCCTTCTCCTGCTCCAGCCGGGCCCAGCACCCCCCCCCCCACCCCTGGGCTTCTCCCATTCTCCTGCCCCTCCCCTGCTGCCAGGCAGCCAGCAGATGGCTGTGGGGTTAAGACTGGGGGAGTGTGGAGTCACATTTGTGTGTGTGTATGTGTGTGTGTGTGTGTGTGTGTGTGTGTGTGTATTGATTCAGGGTCCATCACCATGGCATCAGCATCCATCTTGTGAATGTCATCATGGGGTTGTTCGTTTTCTTCTATGCTTGAAACAGCAGAGCCCTGAACACAGCCGGAGAGGAGGGGCCACAGGGTAGAGCCAAAGGTAATGGAGCCTGGGGACATGGAACCTGAAGATACAGAGCCTGGGACATGGAAACTGAGGACACAGAGTCCCTGGAGCCCAGAAACATGGAGCTTGGGGATATGGAGCCTAGTGACAAAGAACTTGGGGACATGGAACCTAGGGATACAGAGTCCCTGGAGCCTGGGTATAGAACCTGGGGACATGGAGCCTGGAGGCATTGAGCCCCTGGAGCATGGGATCATGGAGTTCCTGGACCCTGGGGCATAAAACCTGGAGAACAGGGTGCCTCTGAGGAGGGAACTGTGAGAAGGGACTCTCGGAGGACAGACACAGCATGAGGCCACCCTACCCCAAAACCTGGTCGGATCATGGAGCTGGGCTGAGATGTGTGTGGGCTCTTTGGGAATGTGGTTGCTGCCCTGTGTTTCTTGTCCTGCTGCTTCAGAAACCACTTTTGGAGGTCCTGGGACTGTCCCTGCCTGTAGTGGGACCAGGTGGAAGCCTGGAGATGGGGCAGTGGCCAGGCTGGACTGGCAGGGCCTGGAGCCACTGTCTCAGGCCCAAAACTAGGGGCTCTGCCTTGCGTGGTTCCTGTGTCTGCTGTGAGGCTGAAGCTGTGAGGTCTGGGGACACCAGAAATTGGGTTTGGGGGGCCTTCCACACTCCGTCTGAATCTGACTGGCCTGAGGGTGCTATCCCCCCAGGCTGAGTCTTTCGGTGCCCTAAAATGGATCTTGTCTCCGTGGGGCAATGTGGACTGAGAGCAGGGCTCCTGCCTGCCCCCCACCCGGAATCTTCTCCCATCTGCACACACACAGCACTGTCCCTCACACGTGCTGTCTCAGCAGGGAGGGTGATGGTCCCCTGAGAAACAGGAGCACCTGGCCGCGGCACAGAGCCAGGAAGAGGCAGAGCCAGAGCTCTCACATTTCTGGGGTGCTGGCAGCTCCACCAAATGCACAGAGGGTGTCTTGAGCTGCCGAAGTAGGGTGTAGCTCACCCCTCCCCCACCCCGAGAAGCAAGCGACAGGCCCCGGAGAAGCATCTTCACCAGGGACATTGTCTGTCAGCCCCCAGCATCTGTGAGCCCCGGAAGGGACGGCATGTTGGCGCCCTGAGCCTTCTCTGGAATTATCTTCGGGGCCATTTTACATAAAAGACAGTTTCTGATAAATCTGGCTCCACAATTAATATGCAGTGTAAGTTGTTATTAGCGGGGTTGAATTGGAAATAATGAAGGTTTAAAAATAGAAAACAGATGTAATATTTTAAATGACATTTTCTTGGTACTGTATTTATTTGCCTCTTTCAGTAATTAGTAAAATGTTTTCAGTTTTTAAAAACAGCTTATTACTGTGAACACAATAAACCCATATGTGTAAAAAACAAATAAAAAAATACAACGTGAGAAACAGATGAAGCATACTATGGGCTGTGTGTGGAGGGAGAAGCTGTGGAAAAATGAGCTGCCAGGACCGCTCCAGTCCCAGATGACAGCCACAAAGATGGGGCCTAGGGCGGCCCTCGGTCTTGTGGCCCTGTAAAACTGCTTGTCTTCTCCAAGCTCCAGCAGCTCCTGCTCTTGGCGAGAAGGTGGACCTGGGGAGACACATTTGATTAGAAATCATCAGTGTCTTTACAACCCTCAGACGAGCCCTTGGCCACCTCCGTGCACCTCCCAGTGTTTCCAACAAGACCCACGGCTTGGTGGGCTTGGAGAGAATTGTTCGGTACTGGTTGGGGCTGGGCTGGGGTTATTCCTCCCGCCACTGACATGATTGCCAGAGACTCTTCTAGACTTTTAGACACTTCCTTGACTGTCCCCTACCCTCCCAAAGCTTCCTGTCCTTTAAGAAAATACACTTTTTTTGGTTCTACAAGAAAAAAGATGCTGAGTGCCTCTTACGAGTTGAAGACTTTATCTGGAACATTCCATGAAATGCCTTTCGGAGCAATGTTATTACATGTTTAAAACCCAAACGACAACAATAACTCTGTTTTAGGGAAATAACTCAGCTTTATGATTTTTGCTTTAATCTGGGAGTTGGAGCTCTGGTAACTGAGCCTTCTCCTGAAGTATGTTATAACCTTAAAAACAAATGAAACATAATGGCTTGTTATGGGACATTCCAAGGAAGTGAGTGGGAGGGACACAGGGCAGTTTTGAGAGGTGTTGCTGTACCTTTGTGTGTGGGGAGTCAAACCTGACCCTGGGGGTCACATGCAGGAGGGGGCTGGCCCCAAAAGAGGAAGGGGCTAAAGTCACAGAGAGACAAGGGGGGTTGGAACTGCTGCAGAGCCAAGGAGACAGCCACGGGTGGACTGACAGGCACAGAGGCGTTCATGCCTGCCTACCACTGAGCTGGGAGAGGAGGCATTGGGGCAGCTGTCCAGAAACAGGAACCACCTGCTTTAGGACAGCAACACTAGCAGCCTGTGTTTCTTCGACATCAATTTCTGCATCATGTTCTGCAGCTCGAGTCCGAGTTGACACAGAAATGATAGTGAAGAGATTTCAGGCTGGCACAGCAGTAAAGCCTGCTAAGCCACGCAAAGTGGATTTGAGAAGGAAACACAGCCAGAGGGTGTCGGAGCCCTGAGGTGTGCCCCCTTCAGTCCTGCTCCCTTTGACTTTGCAAACCACAGACAATGGCCAACACGAGGACCCTTTGCAAGTTGGATCAGCAACTAAGGAATCAGCTCTGAAGCCTCGGCTGGGGCCACAGCACAGTTCTGGGCCCTGGATGATTGCGCCGAGGGACCACTTTATTGGTTTATAGCTCCAGTGCTGCGCACCAGAAACTGATAGTATCTGTCCCCCCCAGGTCCACAGCTCAGTGTCATCTTTCCTCCCAGCAGCCTTTGTGTGAGCCTTAGTCACAAGAATTACTGCATTTGGTTTATTGATGATTTGACACCCTCTTATCAATGTCCTGGAGAAAAGTAGGCCGCCTCAGTCTACCTGAGATGGCAGATGTCCTGGGTCCCACGGATGTGGAGAACTTTCTGATAAATCTCCCAAACACACAGCCATGAGAGTTCAAGCAAAAACACGGAGTGGTTCTCAGATACAGTGACTCACTCCAAAACACAGGAACAAGGAGGGACATCCCATCAGCAGATGGACATAGTTTGGCTGAAGTGAGAGAGTCCAGAAGGTGGGTTGGAGAGAGGCGACCTCATAGTATCTCCCAGTGCCAGTGCTCCCAGTTAGTGCTCCCAGGTCAGTGCTCCCAGTGTGTGCACTGGCCAGTGCTCCTAGTATGCTCACTGACCAGTGTTCCCAGTTTGTCTACCAGCTAGTGCTTCCCGTGTGCTCACTGACCAGTGCTCCCTGTGTGCCCACCGGCTAGTACTTTCAATGTGCTCACCAGTTAGTGCTCCCAGGGTGCGCACTGGCCAGTGCTCACTGTGTGTCTCTTCCTCGCCTAGGATGTTCCCCCAAGGGCACAGTGTTGGAATGGGTAACAGTAGGGTCCAAGCTGAAGAGCCTGGGAACATATGCATAGATATGCAGCCCATATATGGGATCTAGACCTGGGTGCTGGAATGTTTAAGTGTCTGTGGCTCTGATGACACTGAACCCCTGAATCACCAGACAATTCCTAATCTTCTGCTCTGCTCTCTTAAGCCGTTTGTTACAATATCACGATGCTCTTCGGAGAGGGGCAGAACACCATGTGATCTGAGCTGATGGTGCTGGCTTAGAAACGTGCACCAGTGGGGGCCAAACCAGAGCACAGCGGGAGGGCATTTGCTTTGCACACGATTGACCTGGGTTTGATCCCCCACATCCCATAGGGTCCTTTGAACTTGCCAGGAGTGATTTATGAGTTTAGAGCCAAGAGTATTCCCTGAGTACCACTGGGTGTGGTGTTTTGGGTGTGACCCCCCCCAAAACAGCAGCAGCAACAACAATAACAACAAAAGAACCACAAACTTGCAGGGAATTCTAGTTTCTGAGCTCAGGGCAGGTATAGAGGTAGCATGTATGTCCATAGGTCAGGCCATAGTTTAAGATCAACCAGGAAACTTGGAATCCTGTAAAGTCATGTCCCAAAGATGCAATGAGGTGCTTCCTTCTGTTGCTGAGGGTCTGAAGTATTTTCTATGAGGTATTTTCTGCCAGCTGGACTGCCGCTCACTGCAAGGGGATGAAGACACTGTGTGAGGGGCCATTTGGGCAACCCCAGATGTTGGCTGTCTCCAGGGCTCACCAGATGATGCTCAGGGAACCCCACGGTCTGGGGGTTGAACGTGGGCAAAGAGCCCAGCCACGCTCTATTGCAAAGGTGAAAAAAAAAATCAATGAAATAGAAATACTGGTAAACTGCTGAAGACTGCAAAAGAGGAAGTTCTCTGAAAATCTCCTCAGGGAATCAAACGTCTGAGGGAAGAATCGGTGGGTTTGGACTTTGGTCATTTAGGCAGAGAAGCCCCCAAGTAAATTCATGGGAATCAAGATTAAAATAATCATAAAGCAGAAGAAACATTCCCGACCTCTGGGCAACATCAGAAGGATAAAGTATTACCGGACAGTAGGGGGCTGGGAATGAAGCAGAAGGAAGGAAAGGTCTTCGTCCCTACTAAGGAATGGAGCCCATGAGGGGCTTCTGACACCTCCAGGTGGTCTCCTGCTCTGCGGGGTCCCAGACTCCAGAAGGAGCTCCAGGCACTTAGGGGTGTGTTGCTCAAGCCCATCTCCAGCTGAGCAGCACTGCTAGATTCATGGAGGCCGTGCTGTGCCAGGCCAACTGCTGGTGTGCAGGTTTGGGAGGCTCCAAAGCCCCAAGAATATCGATGCAAAAAGTCAATAGATGGGAGGGGAAGGGGAAGGAGCTGCACAGTGGTGGCTGTGCACTGGAGTCTCTGGGGAGAAAAGGGACCACATGGCCTGCATACAGCAGCTGGGTCTAGACTCAGAACTACAGAGGGACTCAAGCACAGCAGGGGTAAGCTCTGGGCATAGAGTCAAGAGTGAGCCCCGAGCAGAGAGCCAGGGGTGAACCCTGAGTACAGAGCCAGGAGTGATTACTAAGCACAGAGTTAGGAGTGATCCCTGAGCACAGATCCAGGAGTGATCTCTGAGCATTGAGATAGTGAGTCCTGAGCACTGCCCTCTGAGGCCTCAAACCACAACCTCAGGAACAGTGAAAGGGTACTAGGAAGAAGTATTTGCAGGTAGGATAGGATCCAGTAGCTGTGCTGCACAAGCCGGGGTCAGTCTGGGCACCCAAAGCCTCCCAGGAACAAGCCTCTAGGACCTTTGCCATAGGCTCTATCCAGTGCAATTGGCCCCTGAGGTCACTGTGTTCAGAGGGATGGAGGGGGAGGGCCAGTGGGGAGAGAAGGTGCCCCTTTTACAAAGGGGTAGAGGAAGGATGCCACCCTATCCACATGCGTGTGGACTTGGACCCATCTCCCATGAGTCTTTGAAACTTCTGTATCTTTAAATATGCCCAGGTAGGCTTTTTCCTCCCCTTTGCAGAAGAAAAAAAAGCAGCAAGACCCCAGAGGCTAAAGTACTAATTATCAGTGGCTGTGTGAGTCTCTGCAAAGCATCTCCTGTATAACCCCTGGAAAAATTCTGACATATTATAAACTGTCTGAATTAGCGTAAATCAGTAAACAACAAATTGGTAGCAGCCCAATAGAGGAGGGTGTGATGCATGCTAAGTGACTCCCTTAGCAGTGCCCAGCCAGCCACTGAGCAGCATCAATTAATTTCACTCAGAAATGCCTTGGCTCTGCTGTGGGGGATGTGGTCACATAGGACAAAGGGGAAACAGATCTGGATCAGCTCTCTTGCAAGTCTGTGCATGTGCCATGCCTAAGGAATCATGGTCTAGGTGCATCATGATCTAGGTGTGTTATGTTCTGGGTTTGTCATGTTCTAGGTACATCATGGTTTAAGTATGTCTTGATCTATATGCATAATTATCTAGGTGCATCATGATCTAGGGTACATCATGGTCTAGAGGTGCATCATGGTCTAGGGGTGCATCAGGGTCTAGGAATAGATTATGGCCTAGGTGCATTGTGATCTAGGAGTGCATCATGGTCTAGACACATCATGTCCAGGGGTGCAGCATGGTCAAGGGGTACATCATGGTCTAGGTAACATCACGGTCAAGGTGTATTACGGTCAAGGGTACATCATGGTCCAGGCATACATCATGGTCTAGGTGCATCATGGTGTAGGGGTGCATCATGATCTAGAGATATCATAGTCTAAGTGCATCATGGTATAGGAGTACATCATGATCCAGGAGTGCATCATGGTCTAGGGGTACATCATGGTTTGGGGTGCATCATGGTCTAGGGGTACATCATGGTCTAAGGTGCATCATGATCCAGGTGTGCATCCTAGTCCAGGATGCATCATGGTCTAGGACTGCATCATGGTCTAGGGGTACATCATGGTCCAGGTGCATCATGATCTAGGCTAGACACAGAGGTCTCAAACTCACGTGGGCTGCAAATGGGCCTCGGTACAACATTTTGTGGCCCTTCCCTAGAGGAATCTTTTTTTGTTTGTTTGTTTGGGTCACACCCCCCACTGTTCAAGGCTTACTACTGACTTTGCACTCAAGGATCACCCCGACTTTGCCTCCTGTGGCCCCCAGGTAAATTGAGTTTGAGACCCCTGAGGGTGCATCATGGTATAGGGGTATATTATGGACTAGAGTACATCATGATCTAGGAGTACAACAGGATCCAGGGGTACATCATGGTCTAGGTGTATCATGATCTAAGGTGCATCACTGGGCTTTTATGATTACAGACTGTGCAGGAATTGTCCTGCCTGTTATCTTATGTCAGACCGAGACTTGCCCAGAAGGCGTTGATCCCAGGTCTATAAGGGGCAGCCCACAGGGATGCTAAAGACTCAGCTGAGGTGAGGCTTGATGGATGCTGAGGCCATACCCAATGCTCTCCTACTTCTTGTGCTCCCCCAAATCCATGCTCCCCTCTCCCTGTGCTCCCCATCTCTGGGCAGTCTCCAGCTCCTTGCAGCCCATAGCACTGCTACCTTTTCCTCACAGCTTGTGACTCCAAGGGCTGCCTCTGTGAGACATCAAGATGACAGGGACCCATGGGGCAATGTGACCCCCAGGAGGACTCAGAGCCAGGGGATGGCTCAGTGACAAGGCCTGGTTGCCCCAGTCTCTGAGGACAGATACCTTGCTGAGGGAACCCAGCACCCCACAGCACAGGAGTGGGAATGTGCCTCAGAGAAGAGTGGGTCTGCACTCTAGGGGAGCAGGTAGGTATGACCTCTGCCCCCATGGACCCTTCAGTTTCATCTTCCTAAGTGCTAGTGCTGGGGCCAACTGAGGCCGCTCATTTCTGGAAAGGTGGTGGTTTGAGACATTGTCTCCCCACCCACACCCCAGCTTCCAGGACCCCATGGGAGGATGTTGATGGAAGAGGCAGGTCCAGCTCTTGTCCATGCACTTTTGTCCATCAAAGGCCAGAGACTGCTGTCCATAACAGATGCATGAGCTACTCATCTGTTAGGACCAAGTGGCAGAGCCAAGAACTATTTGGAGCATCTGAGTAAATAATGGAGATGGATAAATGAAATTTCCTAAATCAAGATGAAATACATTTCACAGCAGCGTCAGCAGCTCGCCTGCCGAGCAAGGGAGGAAAATTGATCACCTGAGTGTGGCCGGAGCAAAGGTCTGGGCTCCTTCAGGACCGACAAGGCCAATATTATCTCGTGCTCACGCCCTAGTTTTGGTTGTTGATGGATCTGCATCCTCTTTTCATCTTCTTGTGGGCTGCGGTTCTCACAGGAATCTCTGGCTCATTCTTATCTTTTAGCAAAGATCTGCCCTTTGGCCCTTGAGCCTGTGCAAGGGCAGCAGGGACCTTCTCAGTGCTGCAGCCGGCCTGCATCTGGCTGGTTCTAGAGTTGAGTGGGCTTGGCCAGTGATTTGAGTCTGGTGTGGAAACCCCCTTTAAGACCAGCATGTGAATAGCTGGGAGTCTGTGATGTAACCAAGAGTCAGGGACACTGGGCTGGCAGGATTTGTTGATGCCAATGTGGGCAGGGCATTGCCTCACACTTGGGGCCTTATTTTAGCCTATCCCTGGCCTTTGGCTCTCCAGCAGGGAAACTGAGGCAAGATCCACAGCAAGTCTCATGCCTTCTGGTCCCATCATCTGCCTTGTCATCTGCAGGTCCCCTGGATGAGCAGGCATCCCAGACCCCATAGCCATTCCCTGGGTTATTCCAGCTCCACAATCTCCTTCATGGGGCCTGAGCAGAGAAAGGGGCATATACAAAGGATGGACTTGCTTCCTTGGTTTACCTCTGTTCAAGGAAGCCGAGTAGTCAGAGGTCATTCAGGACCTCTGGTTCAGGCTCTGTCCTGGGTGGGCTGGTGCAAATGATCATGGATCCAAGAGCAATGCTACTGGCCAACAACCTGGCTGCCAATTTTTAACTATTTGTCCATCGATTTTAACCATTTGCCTACCATCGATTTTAACCATTTGCCTACCATTTGTTAACCATTTGAGGCCGGCAACAGCCTCACAGGGGATTCTGTAGAGGCGCGATTGGAAACCCTGTAAGGAGGAAATATCTTATTAATTCATTAAGTCAAACTGCTTGTATCTACACTGGTATGACTAGAATTATGCTTCATTAACTTCATTTCTTTATATGAGTTAATTAGCTCAGAGGAGGCCAGAAATTAATTACCAGCCGATATAGTCTGTGCAGAATGGCGTTCTGTTTATTTAGTTTCTCCTATTAACTTTTAATCTCTTCAAACAATAAAAGAGGTAATTAGTATTTTATAAACAAAAATGGATGCAACACAGCGGCCTCGTTCGCCCCCCATGGGAGCCCCTGAGAGAATCCGGGGTGCAGGGTGGTGGCGTGAGGCCTGGGCCCTGAGCTCCAAGCAAGACCAGGTGGGCATATGTGGTTTGAGCATTCAATATCTGGCCAGAAAGAAACCAGGTGATTGTATGTGGAGTCTAAGCTTTCGGATAGGAAGTGACATTTGTGGGACAGTGTCCAGGTGGGGTGCTAGTGTCCTGGAGGAGACTGGTTATGGATACAGGGGAGATCCCAGTACAGCTGCTGGCCCATCATGCCCCCAGGACTGAGTACAGGTTCCAAGCTCCTGTTTCTGGGGACATGGCAGAAACTGAGATAGTCCTGCTCTGTCTGACACCTCCAATGTTCTGGATGAGGACACTGACACCCAATAGGGTCCTCCAAACCCCCCCCCCCCCAGGAGTGGTCTCTGAGCACAGAGCTAAGAGTCAGCCCTGAGTTTTGCATGGTGTGGCCACCCCCAACCCACCCAAGTAACTGAGCCTGCACAGTGCTGCCATGAGAGTAGCCAGAGGTCTGGCTGGTGGGTCTCACCTGCAGAGTCAGGCCAGGCATCGAGTACGGATCCCATGGATAGGCCACGCGGTTGGGAGCCTTGGTGGAATTGACAATTATCCGACGATTCCGTAACTTTTCAGAAATCTTGGAGCGCCGCCTTCTAGCCCGGGACTTAATGAATCACAGGAGTTATTTAATCAATGTATTCTGTTAGCATAACATTAATATTAATTAAATGTTCATTAAAAAAATTGGATGCCAGCAGCAGAAAGCCAGGCTGCAGGGCTAATGCACAGCGGGCACCTCCCCAGGAGCAGCCAAGTCCCCATGGTGGGGTTGTCCTGTTCCACAGGCCAGCTCTAGGGGACAATGCTGTCCCCAGCCACAGGGACCCCAGGGGGGCTGCTCAGAGTGTGTAATGGGCCAGGGCATGATCTGTTGGCCGGAAGTTGGCAGAAGGGTTGGGGCGCAGGCTCTGACCCCCACTGCCACCCTGGGAAGCCTGTGTCCTCTGTAAGGAGGGGTGGGGCTGGGCCTGGGGCTGGTGCTCATGGGAGGCAGCATGTATGTGTTTGAGAAGTTTCAAGAGTTTTTTTGCATTTGCTCCTGGGAGCTGCTCCAGTGACCCCACAAAGTTCTTCACTTATCATGGAAGCACATATGGGGTTCATTATGGCTGTATTGGGTCATTTGGGTTCGGCAGTGTGTATGTTGGGTCATTCGGGGTTTGATGGTGGATATGTTGGGTCATTCTGGTTCCGCAGTGGGTGTGTTGTATTATTTGGGGTTCAGCAGTGGATATATTGAGTTATTTGGGTTCAATAGTGCATGTGTTGAGTCATTGGGGGTTCAGCAGTGGGTGTGATATATTATTTGGGGTTCAGCAGTGGGTGTGCTGTATTATTAGGGTTTCAGCAGAGGGTGTCTTGGGTCATTCGGGGTTAGCAGTAGGTGTGTTGGGTTATGACTAGGATTTGTACTTTGTCCAGAGGGGTCACAGCTGGGACTCTCTGGCCTTGAACTTGGGGGCTCCTGCCCATGGTCACAAGCATGATCGTGGGGCAAAACTGTGTTTACCTCAATAGGCTGAAGCCTCCCAGGCTGTGCCCAGTGAAAACCCAGCAAAGACTGTGGTGGGTGTGGCTTTGGGTCTCATCCGCTTCCTTCCAGCTCCCATCACCCTCCTCACTGCAGTTGCCCCCACCTCCCAGCAGGATGCAAGAGACATGCTTGAATCAGCAGAGGGCCACAGATGGTCCCCACTACTGTGAGAGACAGGCCCCTCAGCCTTGAACCCTGAACTCTGCCCTCTACTGAGCCTGATACACAACCAGGCTGGCCCTTCTGGCCACCTTGCCCAGTTTTTACTTCTCAAAGGCAGTGGCCCACACTGTCTGGATGTGAGCACCTTCCTGCAAATGGTCTTCTTCTGAGGGGAGCATGGAGAGCGTGAGGGTGCTCCTCTGGGATGAGGGCTCAGAAGGTCATACCTGACCAAGTATAGCCAGGGGTCTCCAAAGTCACAATGTGATGTTCTGTGAACATCTGCCCACACATATTAAAAAGCCTGGTGATAGCTGCAAAGGTCTCATGCTGCAAGGGTCAGGTGGGGTGGTTGAGGTGCTCACCCAGGGACACTAAAATGTAGTTGTCCAGGCTGCTGCTACCCTAATGTGCATGCCCTAATGTGCGAGAGAGAGAGAGAGAGAGAGAGAGAGAGAGAGAAAGAGAGAGAGAGAAGAGAGAGGAGAGAGACAGACAGATAGAGAGACACACGCAGAGATACAAGGGAGAGAAGTAGTAGAGACACAGGGGGGAGAGAGATATTCAGGAGAGAGAGTTGCAGGAG
Source organism: Suncus etruscus (assembly GCF_024139225.1). Lineage (NCBI taxonomy): Eukaryota > Metazoa > Chordata > Mammalia > Eulipotyphla > Soricidae > Suncus > Suncus etruscus. Next base: position 55,604,663 of record NC_064857.1, read on the forward strand.
AGAAAAGCAGCAGGGAGAGAGAGATAGAGAAGGGACAGATGTAAATATGTAATTCACTGGCCAGAGAGGGCCAGCAGGTTCTGCTAGGGACTTTTCCTTGCCCTCACCCCCATTAACTGTCAAACTTTTTCTTATATACCCCTGAACTGTTGTCCATTACAAAAAGGCCTGCCCAAGGGGAGTGTCTAAGTTCAATTCCAAGGACGAGTCTAGGGGATGTTCCAGGTCCAATTAATTACCTTACATCAACAATGCTGCCATGTTCAGGACAGCTTCGTGTGGAGACTGACTATAGGTGGGAGACGCAACAACCATGGGCCAAGAATGAACTTCTCTGAGGGCCTGTATCAGTCTCTGCTCAGGGGTGGGATACTTTGAGTGACCCCATATCAGGAGATCATGCCCAAGAGAGCTGGACAGTAGAGACACTGGGGTGATGTTCCCCAGACAGCAGGAGACAGAAATAAGTGAAGAATAAGTCTGAAGAGCATCAGCCAATAGGAGAGGTGGGAGGAGGAATGGGAAGAGGGATGGAAAGAGTGATGGGAAGAAGGATAGGAGGAGGATGGGATGAGGGACTTTGAAGGAATCCATGGAGGAGAGACAGGAGGAGGGATGGCATGAGGGACAGGAGGAGGGACGGCTGAAGGGATGAGAGGAGGGATGAGATAGGGGACAGGAGGATGGATGGGAGGGGGACAGAAGAGATGCAGATGCTGCCTTGACCAGCAGGTGAGCAGTGCCACCCAGACAACTGGAAAGCACACTCAGCACCCGGTGCTCCCTCACAAGCTGTGCATAGGGAAGTGTAGACCATGGACCAAGGGAGGAAGAGGAGGCATAAAGGGCTCTGAACTCTGCTGCAGGGATGGGGCATGAGGGATGCTGATCTGGAAAGTGCCACAGGCTTGCCCTCAGCCCAGGGCAGGTGTGAGTGGCAGGTATGGGAGAGAGGTGTGTATAGCAGGTGTGAGTAGCAGGTGTGGGTGGCAGGTGTGGACAGCAGGTGTGAGTGGGAGGTGCAGGCTGGGCCTACCAGCAGATGTGTGAGCTTCAGTTGATCAGCCAGGCCCACTACAGCCCCCAGGACTGAAGTAGATCAGGCCCTACCATGGGGGCACTTGGCATCGGCCAATAACGCTGTGGGGCTGTCAATTGCCTCACCTCCCTATCTGGTTCTGACTGCTGGGTCTTTGAAATCTTAGTCTGACATGAACTTTACTAGCTCCTCCCTGTCCAGGAGATGCCCCCAACCCTCCTGATTTGTGTGCCATGGGACAAGTCCATGGGACGTTTCAGCCCAAGTATATACCATGGGATAGTCCACAGGTAGCCCCCAGGATGCCCCCAGAACAGCCAAGGAGAGCCCACAGGGTACACGTCTCAGTACAGCAGGACCAAGATTGTTGCCATGGGGTCACCCGGTTTTCTCCTGAAGGCAGCCATCCACAATCCCCGGTGCCGCACAGCTTGGGCAGCTGTGGCAGTGATGGATGGTGGAGTGGCCGTGGGTCCCTACCTGACATGGGGCCCCTGTCCTGGCAGCGTCCATCATTGCCCGATATTCTTGAGAGCCGCCACGTGAGATGGATAGACAGGCAGTGATGGGTGCTGCGGGCCCCTGTTCCTAGAACTCTTCGCGGCTGTGCCATCCTGCTCATCTATTATTTCAGGGTGATTGGCCAGGCGCGCAGCGATAGATTTGATAATCATTCAGATGTCCATATTTCATAGGGAACATGAATTTCTCATTGGGATGCCAATGTCTGGTCCCGGCGAGCCTGGGCCCGCGGGGAGGGGCCGCGTGTATAGACGTAAATAAGTATGTAGCGCCGAGATAATAAAATAGGTTTCTGCCCGCCTGCCCGCCAGCCTTCATGTCACACTGGACAGCACTCTAATGCGGTGATTTTATGCATCTGGATCCTATGAATATTGGTCTGCACGCCGGAGATTACACGGCAGATGTTTCTCTGCGGGCTAACACATATATCACCCCTGATAACGGATGACAAATGTCGTCCCATATTGTGTCAGACAAAACCCGGCTCTCTAGAACAAGTGTTCCAGCTGCAAGAGGCTCTTCACCCAGTCACCTGGGGGGAGATGCGGCCTGGCTCACAGGCACCCAGCAGCCGGGCTGAGGGCACAGAGATGCTGAGAACACGGGCCAGGCTCTGCAAAGAGGTGCCCAGAGCCCATGGCGAGGCCCTTGCTGTCCTGGGGAAGGGCCTGACCTCTCCCATAGGGTGTGGAGACAGAACCCTGCAGACTCACCACAAGAACGCCAAAGTGATAGCATCTGAAGGCCAATGAGAACAAGGGCTGTGTGCTGGGAGATGTCACAAGGTGACCATGAGGGAGATGTTGCCCCTCTAGGACCATTGGTGCAAGGCCATGTCAGCCTGGCCAGTGGTCTCCTGGCAAATGCCATCATATCCTCGCAGACTGCGGGGATACTGATTTCTCCCTCTCTGCCTGTTTGTTTGCCAATTCTGTTTCTTCTCTTTTCCTTCCCTGCAAAAATAAATTCTCGAGGTAACCTTCACAGCAGACAGGCTGGTGTCAACTCCCCTAGCCAAGGTGGGCTGGGGAGCAGCCGCTGGGCCTGGGTTCTGGGACAGTCCCCCCTCTTTCTGGCAGGTGGCAGAGATGCCTTGGCACTGATGGGGGGCAGTGAGCCCCCGCGTATGAGTGTTAATGAACTTTCCCTCACCTCGGTCCCAGCTCGGGCCCTGTGCACCGTCTTTCCCCAAGCAGTTCTAGGCACGAGAGGTAACAGTTGTTTGTCTGATAAAACACGTCCTATTTGGAACACAGATGTTTGATTATTATTTATTTCTCTCGGAAGCCCACTAATTCAGTCCCAAATGATCTCTTTTTCCCTTTTGCTTAAATTTAATTTGGAATGTATGTTGTTGGTAAGTGACAGACAGTTTAATTATTAATAGGGCCCTGGAATGCGCAGCACCGGCCGGGGGCTCTGGGGCCCCTCTCCACCTCCTTCCGGGCCGCTGGGACAGAGAATACAAAGGTAATTAGGAAGCTCAGCTCACCGCAGCCCCTCCTCTCTGCCAGTCCCTGACCAAGTGTGGCTCAGCTGGAGCGGCAGGGCCCAGGCCCTTAGCGCTGCACAGTCATGGGGGAGCCGGCAAGTGGCTCCTGGTGGGCTCACACACGGTGTGTGTGTGTGTGTGTGTGTGTGTGTGTGTGTGTGTGTGTGTGTGTGTGTGTAGATTCTCTCTGCTCGCTGGGCTCCTGGCAAGGCAGGGGTTTACCTTGGAGGGACAGTAGTGTGAGGGCATGTGGCACTGATGGTGAGGGGCAGGCAGGGGTGTAGGGAAAGGTGTGTGGAAGAGCAGCAGGCAGGGATGTGATGGAGGGGTGGGCAGGCTGTGTGGGGAGAGGCAGGCAAGGATGAATGGGGAGGAATGGACAGGGGTGTGAGGGGGCAGCAGGGGTTTGGGGGAGTGTGGGAAGAGGGACAGGAGTAGGCAGGGATGTGGAGGAGAGGCAAGTGTGCGTGGGAGGGGCTGGCAGGGGCGCAGGGGAGGAGGCAGTAATATTTTGCAGGCAGTAGGGAAGCACTTGGTGGGCCTGAGGCTGGTGGTTCCAGCCTCTTAGCCTTGTCCTTTCAGCTCATCTCCCACCCTAGTGCCCCCTGATATCTCCGTGGTTGGAAGTGATGACATGTACCTGAAGACCATTAGCAATTGGAGCTGACTTGGGGCTACTACAGGGACAGGCCAAGGTGCAGCGTCTGTCCTTGGTCCCTTGTCACATGTGCTGGATGTGATGCAAGAGCTTCTCTTTCATACAGCCAGGGGCCAGCAGGAGGCTACATCCACTCCTGGGTAAGACATGACCAGTGGGCATAGTCACCCCCCAGGACCCCAATCCTGGCATATTAAATGCTTTCCTAGATGTCCCTGCCAGCCTCGCCCTTAGGGATTCCGTGTGCTTGTGACTCATGCTCATGGGGATTTAGTGTCAGGCATCTGTGTCTTTGTGGCTCAGTCCAGCCACGCCCGATGCCCCTGTCTGGGTGGGACCATAGCAGGAAGAAAGTGCCCAGGAAAGCACCACAGAAATGTGTATGACACCCATCACTGCTCCTTGGAGTGGTACATACATGTGTGTGCATATTTTGGATGTAGGTGTGTTCATATGTACTGGTATATGGGTGTGCATGTTCACACACATGTAAGTGCATGCTTGCATTCATATGTATGTGTGAGACATGCACACACATGTGGGAATATACACATACATAGGCACAAATGTATGCATGTTTATGCACATATGTGTGGGTACATGTGCATGTGTGAGTTTGTATGGCATGCTGTGGGGACATGGGTTAGGGTTAGGGTTAGGTAAGGTTTCTTCCTGGCAGAAAGCTCCATTCCAGGGCTGAACAGAGTGGGTGGTCCTGGGTCCATAGCTTCTTGGAGGTCACGGGTGAGCTTGCTGGGAAATTCGTTCTCAGTGTTTTAGATGTGGGCACATGGAAATGTGTATCTGTGCACAAGGCCAGGATACGAGGAAGTTGGGACACAGGGAAGCCTGGGCAAGAGTCAACCTGTGCACAAGTCAATCTGGGTATGAGGGCGCCAGGCATTGATTGGTAGCAGCAGGTCTGATCTGCTGTGCCTCAATTGTTGAGCAGGGTTAGGAGTTCACGGAGGAAAACCTCAGACCTGGTTTAGGGGGTGGATGGAGACAGGGTACAGGTGAGGGGCAGGCATGGTGACCTAGGAGAGCTAGGAGAAATCAAGGGTCAGGTTCGCTGGCCCAGGATTGGGACCCAGCTATAAGGTTATTAGAGTCCCCAGTGATGACCCCCAGGGTGGGTCTAAGTCTCTCGCTGGGCTCCAGATATGCCGGTGTGGGCCCTGTCTGCCCTGCAGACCTCCCCAGAAGGGGGACATCCCACTTGCTGTCAGTCACTCCTGCATCCAGTTCATGTCCCTGAGCCCATCAGCCTCCAGATGCCTTGAGCTCTCTGTCTGCAGGGATCTGTCCCCACACCCTGTGGGCAAGCATTCTGGAATGTTCTAAGTACTCAGCCTGAGGACTCTGAACTATAGGTATTCAGACTGAACACATAGAAGGTATTCTGGAAGATTCTACATACTTAGTCTGGGTGTTCTGGAAGATTCTGTGTGCTCAACCTGAGGGTTCTGGAGGGTTCTATGTGATCAGCCTGAGGGTTCTGGAAGGTTCTATGTACCCAGCTCGAGGGCTCTGAAGGTTCTATGTGCTCACCCTGACAACTCTGGAAGGTTCTATGTACTCAGCCTGAATTTGAACATAAGTCTCTGGTGTGTCTAACAAGTTAGACCCAGTCCTCTCCTGTGGCTTTGTCCTACCATGTGCCTGCTCTGTTGCCTGCCCTGTTGGAAGGTTCTGCCCACATAGATAATTCTGATAATTCTGAAGGACTCACTTCAGTGCCTCTTGGAGAGCTGGGCCACTGGCTCTGAGACCTGAGCTGGGTCAGGTGAGTCTCCCTCATTCCCACTGTCACCACCCACTAGATATCACCCTACTCTGTCATTCTGGCAAAGCCCTGGAGCACTGCCGCTGTGAGTTCAAATCCTAATTTACTCCTGAGAGTTAAAATTGTAGCCTCACATGACCAGGAGCACAGCACAGGGGTTAAGGCACTTGCTTGAGTGGCTGTGCCCAGTTTGGATTCCTGATTCCTGCCAGGGCTGACCTTTGAACACAGAGCCAGGACTCAGTCCTGAGCACCCCCTGGAGTGACCCTGAACTCTTCGGGTTTTGTTTTCCTATAGCTCTGAGTGCAGTCTTATCTTGGGTTCCTTCCTTTCCTTCCTGTGCATCTGTGTCAGGGATTGGTCTTTAGGTGCGCACATGTGGGGGTGGGAGCAGTGACCACCACACAGCCTATACAGTTATACAGGTCACATTCTGAGGGACAAAGGATGGGGGCAGAATGCAGGACATCACCCACCCAGCCTCACAGTGCTCCCAGTTCTTGTGAACATACCATACTGGGCCCCATGTGGCGTGACCATGGTGTGTGGCTGGCCCAGGACCCTGCTTAGCCTTGGATCTGACTTATGAGCATCCGTGTCTGACAATGTCAGGCAGGAGCAGGGAGCCCCATGGTCATGGACACATCCCAGGTCTAGGCTGGGTCATGATCCCATGACCCCATCCATCCCTGCTCCCCACTTTATGCACACATGTGATCTGGGAGGGCTGCAGTCAAGGTACCCCAGGGCTCCACTGCAGAGATTGAGGATCATTGGTGCAATCTCAAGCCTGCAGGACCAGGCAGGCTCCTGGCCCCATGTGGATCCTCTGTGAGCCTTCATGTGCACAGATGAGTGAGGGGACAGATGTGATCATGGGGCAGCCTGTCCCCCTGGACCCTTTTGTGGGACCTGTGTCTGGGTTCTAGTTCTGTGCAGGGCCTCTTAGCACAGCGTCTGCTAAGTTAGATCTCAGGGTGGCTCTTCCTAGTTCATGCCTGGCATCATGTGCCCAGTGACTGCTGCTCTGTCCTGACTGCCCTTGCCATGCTGTTTCTTGCCCTGTTCCCATAGCCTGACTAGCATGGTGAAGGGACAGAAGCTTCCGGGGCAACTAGGTTTGGCCTGTGCCATGCCTTGTGGCAGGTAGGTCTGTGCCCACGAACTGGTGTTGGCAATTTCAGTTGGCAGAGAAGTTCCTGCTGGTTCCACTGATGCCTCCTGACACTGTGGTTCTAGAAAAGAAGGCTGTATCCATGGCCTGAGTGTCCCTGAGTCTCTCCTGTCCCCTAGTGTTCTGAGTGTCCCTGAGTTTACCCAAGGCCCTGAATCTTCCCACTGTAACTTCATCTTGTCCTCAGCACCATGATAACACATGACCTTCCTGTTCCCAAACCAGAGTCTGCCCAACACCCCTTCTTTGCCTTCCTCTGCCTGCCCCCTCCTGCACCTCTTCTGCTCCCTGAGGCTGTCCTTGGTCACATGAAGTGGAAGCTTCATGCCCCAGTCCTGAGCAATTGGGGAATGTAGGTCTAAAAGCAAAGCTAACACAGGAAAGAATCCATACAGGTTAGGAAGATAAAATGGGTTCAAGAACTTCCACCACAAGATCTCTGCCAGCAGGCAAAGGGTATCGACAGGCAGACAGGCTAGCTGTGGGCCTGAACCTGAAGAAGTCTCTCTGCCCCAAGGTATTTATTAGGAAGAGTAAGAGCACCTGCATGGGTGGAAAACAGGTAGGGGTAGGGGCCAATCTAAAGATGTTCCCTCCCAGGTGGGACATACACATGCAGAAAAAATAAAATAAGAACTGGTTATTCCAAAAACACGTCTCACTTGGGGAAACCCGGGGGTTGGGTGTGGGGACTGACAGAGGCTGGGAAGGAAGAGTGTGGGCCTTTCTCTTCTCCAGACCTTCTCTCTCCTATTCTCCCATCTTTCCTCTGTCAAGGTAATTCTGGGCCATGGAGGGAGTACAGGGGAGCAGAGGGATGGGTGGGGTACGGCAGGCATCTGTCCATATACAGATTATTGATTATCATTTGTTATCAGAAATAAATAATAATCAATAACTACCCATGGGCCTCAGTGCCTGGAGTCCTTTGGGCTGGGAGACTGTGCTGACAAATATGGATCTGGAGCCAAAGTGCCTCTCCCTTCGCCATCTCACAATGGACCCAGAGTGGAACCTGGGAGGGCTGCTACTGCTGGACTTTCTCAGACTGCACCCCACAAGCTGGCTCTGCTCTCTGAGGCAGGAGCTTTGGCCCTGCCCTGTACTGCAAAGGAACCAGGGTGCCGTGGGGTAGAGAGGGAAGAGGGGACTGTAGCACTTGAAGGCTGCATTTGAGGGATGCACTCAAGCAGACACTCTTGTTTCCTGGACATGTGTCCTCCTCTGCTTTCTGACTTTTATCTTCACACCTAAGAGGGGACAAGATTAAAATACACTCAGACCAGAGAGATCACACTGCAGGGAGGGTGCTTCCTTGGCATAGGACAGCCTCATTTTATCCCAACAGTGGGTGGGGTCCCCAAATCCCACCAGGAGTGATCCCAGATGGAGCACAGAGGTAGGGAGAGCCCTGAACATCTCCAGTGTGGCCTGGGAAGCAAAAGACAAAGGCCCCAGAATGGCCTGAATCCCACCCTCTGTGCTGCCTCATGCTCCTGCTGTCCTCTGACAGGGATCCACCTAGCTGTGCATGGGAACACTGGCTAGATGATGTGGAGGCCTGCGGTGAACATCTCTGTGAAGGGATGTTTGGAGCTGCCGGCTGCCCAGAAAGCCAAGGTCTCCCTGGGGCTCAGGTGGGGCGGAGGCTGAGTGTGGCAGTGGCTGTTTTACGGCCCTGCAAGCTGATCTCTTTGTCCCTCTGCAGCATCTGGAAGCTTCTGGGAGAAAGAGGAGGCAGAGTGGGGGAGGAGAAAGAAGCAGAGGTTGAAGTGCTGGAACAGACAGACACTTCTTCCGGGCCAGGCTGCGGGTCCCTCGTGCCCCCTGACACCAGGGTCCCACTGTAGGGCTCGTAGAGGAACTAAAGGCAGCTCCTCCATTCCCAGGTGAGGAGTCACCCCTTGGTGCTCCTGTGCCAACTCTGATTTGTCCTGTGTCTTCCCTGCTGGGCCTGTTCTGGCAACCGTGTGGTGTCCATACTGGGCCTTGAGAGAAGGACTGTTCCTGCTCCACTGAGGATGCACAGAGGAGGTCTGTTCCCAGCCTACCTGGAATGGGATCACACAGGATTCCCTCAAGGATCCTAATTGATCCTCAACTCCTTCCGCCTGGGCACAGATTCCTCAGTGAGGACAAAGGTCTTCAGCAGATAAAGGGCCAGAAGTGGGACTGTCCACACAGCCTGCGCCCTGAGAATTCTGGCCTTGGTGGGGTTCACTCGGATGAAGCACCTCGCAGATGCCTCCAGGACCTCAGGACCCCAGAGGTGTGACTCACCTAGCACCCAGTGCTCGGACACTGTGGGGGGCTCAGGGGAGGCTGCCGCAGCATGAACGTCACACACAGGCCCATGGACACTCTCGAGGCTGCTCAGGCTGGTTTTGTGTGAAGTTGGCCCAGCACCAACATGGGAAAAACTGGCTGGGTGGTGACGGGGCTGCAGGGTGAGGACGGCTCGGAGTACCCCTCTCCCTTCCATCCTCCGCAAATGCCAATGGGTGCCCCTCTCTGGGGGTGGAGGCACCCACCAGCAGCCCCGTCTCTCGTGCTGCTACCGGAACACCAGCGTGTCCCAGGAAATGGACATGAAACCCAGTCATTCCCGGGGACCCATCCACCCTCAGCCCCCCAAAAGGCCGGTGCTGCCTTCCGGGAGATCCCCAACCTGGGCACACCAGGCCCCACCCCTCCCTTGCCTTGGCACCACCAGCACAAACAAACTTTGCTAATGGCGTGAAACTTGGAAGCTCGCTTTTTAAATATTTGCCGCTCCATAATTGAAACAGCTGTTTTAATGAGTTGCCTACTGTCATGATTTTACCCTGGCTGAGCTGGGCGACAACAAAGCAGTAATAACGGATTCAATAATAATTAACTCGGGTCATCTGCTCATCTGTCACGGCCCATCAGCTGCAGGGAGAAGAATCCCACTGAACTTCTCTCTTTTGTAAGCTTTCCAAAACTCGGTAATAAAATGCTTCGAGAGGACTCTAGGTAGCCCTTCAAAAGTTCTGAGCAAACTGGTAAGTAGGTTAATTAAATTTTATGCATGTTTAAATGCTAATGGTGGCGTCCCTGACATTACAGTGTAATCTGATATGGAATGATGTCATGTGCCGCTTTAGTGCAGGGCCCTCTCCCTCTCTCTCCTCCCACATCGGCGGCCGCCCTGGATCATTTATCCAAGGGCAGCAAGTCCGCAGCCGCCCTGCCAAGCCGCGTCTGCCCAGGCCGCGCTCCTGCGAGCCGCATGCAAATCAGCACCACAGCCTGCCCCGCCGCAGGGCTGTGCCGCAGAGCTGGACATGGCAGGAAGAGCTGTCTCCCCCCTCCCATGCCTCTGTCCTCACACCCAGGGACAAAGCAGAATCCACACAGAGGGTGGACCGGGACAGCGCTGCTGTCGCGGCTGGAGAGTGACGCGCAGGCTCTGGGAGCACTGGGCCCCACGGTCTCCTTTCACTGCCACACAGGGCTGGCGTCACCCCTGATAGGCACAGGCGTGCCGTGGGCCTCATGGAGCCAGTATAAAAGACGTCTCCAGCCAGGAATCTGTGTTTCATGGGCTGTGGAAGAGTCCCAGGGCTGAGGCAGAGACTTTGCATACCGTTGGATTCTGGATCCTGGATATGGTCTCCCGAGTCGTCAGGAGTGAGCCCTGAGCAGAGATAGGAGGAAGTCTTGAGCACAGAGACAGGAGTCAGCTCTGAGCACAGCCAGGAGTGAGACCCAAGCACAAAGACAGGAGTCAGTCTTGAGCATTGCCAGGAGTGAGACCTGGGCACAGAGATAGAAAGTCAGACCCGGGCATAGAGATAGGAAGTAAGCAGTGAGCCCTAAGCACAGAGGAAGGAGTGAGCTCAAAGCTCAGAGACACACAACAACTCCCATGTTCCCATGGTCACAGTTGACCAGAAGCTGTTTCCTCTGCTCAGTGGTGTGTGCTGAGGCCGATCGCTTCTTCCTGGGACAGGAGACAGGCCTCTGGTTTTGGGTTGAAAGAGGTGCTGGGCAGGACTAGGGTCCCTGGGAAACCGACAGGGACACCTCTGGCTCCTTGGTGAGTGCTCCCGTCTGCCAGTAGGAATATGGATCCCGTGACACGTCAAGTGTGGATCCCACAGAGCCTAAGGTGGGCACATGGGAGGTTCCGTGAAGTGCTCAGGAGTCCCATTCCTTAGCCTCAAGAAGCTTCCGGACCCTTAGGCAGCTGAGCGGAGCCCAGAGCTGCGTGGGCAGCCTGAGGCAAGACTGTCCTCTCCCCCTGGATAGTGACTGTGAAAGGTACAGACACAGACACAGTAGCAGCTGTAGGATGAGAGCAGAGCCGACTCTGGCATAGTCCTCAGTGTGGAAGGGAAGGTGGGCAGGTGGGCAGAGCTTGGCCATTGGCAGCCAGGCTGGTAGCAGACCGAAGGGGAACAGGGCAGCGGACAGGTGCCAGGGGTGGGGGGAATGAGAGAGGTTAGAGCAGGTGAGTGAGGGCCTGTGGCCAGATGGGTAATGGTCACATTACAGCAGGCAGGTGGGATGAGTAGTCAAGCAGAAAAGGCAGGTGTCTGGGCCAGTCCCAGGTCCCTCAGGCATCAGAGTAGGGTGACACCAGGCTGCCTGATGAACCCAATAGGTAAAGTGGTCAGGGTGCAGAAAATACAGGGCACCAGATGTGCTGCCGTTTCTTCCCTCACACCCTGTGGGCCCGGGTCTCTTTTTTCCAGGCAGGCAGACACCAGGTGGTGGGTCTGAGGAATTGGAGGAAGGAGGGAGTTTGTGGGGCTCTATGAAGGGGGTGTAATGGGTGCCAGCATCAGGTGCCCTAGGTTCCTACCCAGCCTGGGAGCGGCCCCTTTGTGTCCCCAGGCTGCAGCATCAGAGCTGATGGATTGATGGTCAGAGATGTGTGTGCACCCACAGCAGCTCCACCACAGCCCAGCTGACAGGCGCCGAGCTCTGCAGCTATAGCAGATGCTTCTGGGCTTCGACCCTCCTGGCCTCCTCGGCTCCTTTACATTAGATGCCTGGAATACAGGATGGTGCAGGAGGCCCCCAGCCTGGACACATGGGCCCTGTGGATGCCCATTTGTGCAGGAGATCAGCCCTGCACTGTGAATTCCTGAGGTCTTGGTGAGTCATACTGCCAGAAGTGCCAGCACCTTGGTGTCTTCTGCTCCTATGCCATCTGGCACCCCACAGAAGCAGCCTCTGCCCCCCTTGGGTCTTCACAACTCTCAGTCTGCAGGGAGACTGCCCCAGGAGCAATGTGAGCCACTGGAGCTGGACAGGTCTCGACAAGAGTGGACAGTGCTTTGGGTCCCCAGAACATACCTCTGGGGCCGGCCGACACACCCTCAGCAAACTGGGCTACACTCAGGCTCTCCCCTCCACAGAGGGCCCATACACTTGGAAAAGGGACTGCCAGCAGTGTGGCCTCCCGGTAGCAGGGCCTCGGGTCTCAGTGTTGGAGGCTCTGACAAACCTTCCCTGCAGTGCTAGGTCAGGAATTTGCTCATGGGTAGCCAAGACCTCAGGGGGTGTTTTGGGATGCCTGAACCCTCCCCCCCCACTGAGATGTGTGGTGGGTGCTTGGAGCCCCCAGACCACATACATATCCATGTCTGGGGAGAGGGGAGAGTCAGGGAGGAGGGACCCTGTGAGCTAACTGGGGCTGCAGACAGACAATGTTTTCTCAGCCGTCATAGAGCGAGTGGAAATATTTTCTGGAGCTGCATCTGGGAGCGGTTCAAGTTCATACCAGCCCTTGAGGAGGTGATGGAAAGCGCTGGAAATAATAGGTAAGAGCTTAATTAGCATATGAATTGGCTGCCTGGAAGCCTGAGCACTAACTGAGAAGAGTCTTGCTTTAAACAGGCTAGGGTGTTCTTGCTCTGAAGGTCTCTCTCTGCACCTAGCATCCTGCTCCAGGTCTGTGTCCCAGGGGTCCCCCTTTCTAATCACTCCACTGGGATGTTAGGGTTCCACCATGAACCAGATGAGACTTCCCAGACCCCTGGGCCCCGACTGCATGGTTTCTACCTTTAAAGCAGAGACAGGCAAGGGCTGAGCTCATGGTCCAGCAAAGAGCGAGAACAGTGGCTGCATGGAGGGCAGCGGTGAGGAGGTGTCCCTGGCTTTGCTTTCTCCAGTTGGAAGGTCACAGCATTGTCAGAAACAGTGGGGCCTGCTGTGGACGATGGTCCCTCAGTGAACCAGAAGGTGCTGCTGCCTTTTAGGGTGAGCAGAGCTGGAGCCCAAGGCAGCGGGGGGATGGCATCCTGGGGGCGTGCCCACAGAAGGTCTCAGGTTATTTGCAAATTTACATGGCAAATTCTTGATGGAGCTCTATTCAAGGCTAGAATTGCTCTATCAAGACAGGAATAAAAGCAATGTACATAAAGGGGCTTGATGGACACAGAGAGAAAGACAAACACAGCAAAGAATTTAATCCCAACATAAAAATTACAAACAAGGAGATATGGATTCTATAGAGCAAGGGTGGCTGTAAGTTCTGCAGTCAGAATGTGCCAATATGAAGGATATTCAGCCCATTAAAAATGATGTCCAAGGGGCCAGAGGAATAGCGCAGAGGGGAGAGTGTTTGCCTTGAATGCGGATTTGATCTCCAGCATCCCTTAGAGTCTCCTGAGCCTGACAGGAGTAATTTCTGAGCACAGAGCAGGAGTCTCACCCTTGAACACTGCCAGGTGTAGCCCCAAAACAAAACAAACAAACGAAAAACCTACAACTGAGCAGATGTTGTCTCCCAGGACAACCAGAACAGTCTCAATATAAAGGCTCGATCATAAGTACAGAGACAGAGAAACAGATTTCGATAAGATCAAAGAAAAACATCAGGACCTGTGTTAACTTTACACAAAGCAGTTCAAAGGAAGGGTTCCAGGATTGAGATGGACGAGGGGGTGAAAATCTGAGGAAATGAAAATACCCTGCAGTACAATGCTTCAACCGTGGGTGCTTGGAGGCACGAGGATGGCCTATAGGAGCGAGAGGCATGAGGAGAGAGCAGTTTCATGGGCCTCAGCACCCCCGGTGACAGATTTGCGCGGCCAGCGGGAAATCAATGAAAGCAGTTTCCTTGAACAGCACTATCCGTCAACGTGGCCTGTCCCGGAATGGATCAAATATGTCACCCAACAACGGCAGAATATGCCTTCTTCAGCCAACACGAACAGTGACTAAATTCCACATGATTCTGGAGCATAAAGCCCACCTTAACTTTAAGATAAAAAGAACAAGCATTATACCAAGTATGTTGATAGACCTGAAAAAATGAAACAGAAAAATGAAAACTGGAAAGATAGCTGGGCTATCAGCATGTATTTGGAAGGAAAAAAATTAAGCATGTTTTTCTATCATCTGCTGATTGAAGAAATCTCAATGTGATTCAAAAAAAAATCCATCTTAAAATTAAACCCCACTGATCAAGAAATATAAGATGCAAAAAAAAATCTATCTTAAAATTAAACACCACTTATCAAGAAATGTAAAAAAAAATGGGGCCAGAGATATAGCATGGAGGTAAGGCGTTTGCCTTTCATACAGAAGGACGGTGGTTCGAATCCCAGCATCCCATATGGTCCCCTGTGCCTGCCAGGGGCGACTTCTGAGTGTAGAGCCAGGAGTAATCCCTGAGTGCTGCTGGGTGTGACCCCAAAACAAAAAAAAACAAAAAACAAACAAACAAACAAACAAAAAGAAATGTCAGATGCAAAAAAAATCTATCTTAAAATTAAACCCCACTTATAAAGAAATGTCAGATGCAGGAACAGCTGTGCTTCAAGGGAAATGTATAGCATTAAAATAATTGATTTTATGTTTTTGTTTTTGTTTTGGGGTCATGCCCAGTAGTGCTCAGGGGTTACTCCTGGCTCTGTTCTCAGAAATTACTCCTGGAAGGTTCAGGGGACCCAATGGAATGCAAGGACTCAAACCTGGGTTGGCCATGTGCAAGGCAAATGCCCTATGTGCTATGCTATTGCTTCAGTTTAAAATCTTGGACTTCTAAAGTAAGAAAATCCTAACCTGGCAAGCTAAGCCTGGGTAAATTAGAGAAAGAATAATTTAAACTTAAAAGCAAATAGAAGAAAATAAATAAAAATTAGAGAAGAAATCTATGATGTTGAAAGAGGGAGTAAGGATGAAAAATCAGTGAAAATGGAGTTTTTAAGAGAACAATGTCATTTGTAGCATCTGACTGTGCCCACTGAGGGTGGCGAGGTTGAAACAGGGGAGGAGAGTTGGAGAGAACATGGTAGGAATTACCTCGGAAACATCCACACAGGTGCCTTGTTTCCCCATTTCAGGAAACCAACAGTTGGATTTTCAAGTGAAAATACTATTAAAATAAAATATTTCAGTATAAATCTACCCAAATATATATCACCCAATATATATAATATATGTCACCCAACAATGGCAGAATATGCCTTCTTCAGCCAACACAAATAGTGACTAAATTCCACATGATTCTGGAACATAAAACCCACCTTAACTTTAAGATAAAAAGAACAGAAATTATACCAAGTATGTTGATAGACCCGAAAAAAACGAAACAGAAAAATGAAAACTGGAAAGATAGCTGGGCTATCAGCATGTATTGGCATTAAAGTGTAGATAAAGGGATTCCACAAAGAGGGAATAAATGAACTCTAAAGAAAGGAAAAGAGATTTTTGCTAGGTTCAGAAGACACTATTTAAAAGTGTGGATTGCTTTTAACTTATTCTAAAAAATGTAAGCCAATAAATGAAGATATCACAATTACTATACATATCAATATAAGATAGATGAAAATGATGGGGTCATATCAAATAGATGTAGGGCAAGAATTTGACAAAATCCAATACCCATTAATGAAAGATGCTCAGAAAAATGAGGTTAGGAGACACTTCCTCAATATAGTGAAACTTATTGATCATGATGCCTCAGACAAACCTCAAACATAGGAACTAAGTAGGATGTATGTATCTCATCATTTACTATACTGATGAGAAAATTAAGGCAGAATGAAAAGTAGCTGAAGAAAAATGAAAACACACATGACTGGAGCTTATGGGAGGAGACAGAAGTGGACCTATGAGGGAAGTGGGCCAATACGGACAGAGAAATGGGACAGAGAAATAATGGGACAGAGAGAACAGAGACATGGGACAAAGAGATAATGGGACAGAGAGATAGGACAGAGACATGGAACAGAGAGATAATGTCATAGAGAGATGGGACAGAGAGATAAGACCGAGAGATAGGACAGAGACATGGGACAGAGATATAGAACAGAGACATGGGACAGAGATATAGAACAGAGAGATGACAGAGAGATAGGACAGAGACATGAAACAGAGATAATGTGATAGAGAAATAGGACAGAGACATGGGACAGAGACATGAGACAGAGAAATAATGTGACCGAGAGATAGGACAGAGAGATGGGACAGAGATATAATGGGACAGAAATAGGACAGAGACATGGGACAGAGAGATAGGACAGGCATGAGACAGAGATAATGTGACAGAGATAAGCCAGAGAGATAGGACAGACATGGGACAGAGATAATGTGACAGAGATAAGACAGAGAGATAGGGCAGAGACATTGGACAGAGATGAGGCAAAGAGATAGGATAGAGAAATAGGCAGAGATGGGCCAGAGAGAGTGTGATACTGACCCCATTTTGCCAACAGCAAGACTGTCTTGGCACTCTGGCACCCCCTCCGTGTCTCAACACAGGAACACCCACAGGAAGGTTGTCTCCAGCTCAGGTTACGGAGGGAGAGTCACACAGGCTTGAGATATGAGGAAGCAACCTGAGTATTGGCTATAGGCTGGGCAGGGGATGCCTTTTTCCAGAAGAACCCCATCACCATAAACAAGACGCATGCCGCCCTTCACAACAAAAGGGACAGATCCTCAGCTACTGAGTGAGGAGAGTGAGAGAGAGGGAACAGGGCAAGGATAGCCAGTTTCTCACACACTGAAAGGAGATAACAGTGATTAACAGGCCAACAAAAGCACAGGGGACTCAGAGCCAGGCTGGGTGGAGAGGAGACTCCATGGGCTGAGTGTGTCCCAGTGTGGAGGTAGCCAGTGGCCCAGAATGACAGGGCTGGGGTCAAGTTCTCCACGGGACCTCAGTACCCCTCAAGCACAGACCACTGAACTCTGGACAAAACACAACTAGACTGAGGGGTACAAGCTCCTGGATCTGGGAGGACCTTCACCTAGGTGACCAGGAGTCCTGCACATGACAGGGAGAGAAGGCTCAGCCATGGTGCTGGAAAGGGCACTAAGTTACATGCTATCCCTTGGGCTCCTTGGGGGTGGGAGAGGCCTTTGCTCAAGTAGCCAAGAGAACCACCTGGTCATACTGAATGCAGCCTGCTCTGGGCTCGAACACAGGCGACAAGGAGAACAGGTGTGGGCAGGAGGGGCTCTTCTAGAATGAAGAACATTCTAGAATAGGGAAAGCGGTGTCATATCATGTCATGTCAAGAAACAAGTCATGTCATGCTATTCTTTGGGAGCATCATGGAGCAGGGCCTGAGTGCCAGGCCTGGTCATCTTCAGGAGTGAGGGCTGAGGGTACTGTCCCCTGTCAAGGCCTCCCTCTCTCACAGACCACAGACAGCTCTGTCTCTGGGAAACCCACCTACTATGAACCACCCTCCCCCCAACTCACCCAACCACAGATAGTAGCTGTCCCTGGGAATACCCACCCACCCACAGCCCAGCCCAGGTCTTGTCTTTGCACATCAAGGCTAAAGACAGACAAACATCCAGGACACAAATGCATAAGGAGTGATTCCTTCCATACTGAGGAGCACTGGAATTTGGGGTGCTGGGGGCAGAGACTCAGAGAACATCCCACCCTGTTTTCTCACAGACAGGCAGTGCCAGCCCACCTCTTAAGCCAGGGCTGGCCTGAGGGTCCAGGAAGTGATCTCAGGCCCCAGATCTCGTGGGACAAGACTCTGACCTCAGAGGGAAAGACAGACGGAAAGTGTTGGAGGGGGGAGCTGGAGCCAGGAAGGAGCATGGTGGGGCCTGGCAGCCGGGACATCGGGCCTCGCGGTGGGGCGCCCACGGGCCACTGGGGGAGGCAGCCTTGAACACGCGGGCGAACTTCTCCAAATCAGTCATAAAAAGGCAAACAACCTCATAGGTTCACAGCAGAGAAAAAAAATATGGCGAATCCACCCAGGAACAGATGCTCACCTCATTAGTAATCGGAGAAATGCAAATTAAAACAATAATGAGATGCCATTTGCACCCTCCAGATTGGAGGAAGTTAAGGGGCTGCCGAGCCTACTTGTTGGCGAGGACAGATACTTGCCCGGTAGAGGGGGGACCCTGGGGCCTTGTGGCCCAGCCCCCCATCACGTTCCCTTGCATCCTTGCCAGATCCAATGTGGCCTAGCTAGAAGACACCAGAGCGAGGTTCAGGTTGGACCCACACGAAGAGAGGTGTGGGGAGCACTGCTCAGGGAGCATAGGTGTCTTGCATGAGTGTCCTGAATTCCAGCCAGACTAGTGGCAGGAGCTGCCCAGTGCTCAGATGCGTCAGGCAGGGCTAGGAACCCCAAAGCAGGAAGTGACCAAAACTTCTCTACAAGAAACACTCTCTTCTTTTTCTCCATTTCCTGCAAGCTCTTTCCTGGGGTGCTCCCGAGCAGAGTTAAGGGGATAGTACTCATCACCCAGCGGGGGCTCTGTGCTTGAGCCAGGTGGCACTGGGGAACACCAGGGAGCCAGAAGTGATACTCTAGTTCTCCAGGACTCCCCAGTGTGCTCAGGATACCAGGGTCAATCTTGGCCGCCTCTGTACCCTGACCCTGGGTATTCTGCCAACAGCTGGATTTTCTCTCCACCCTCTACAAGGCCTGATGGACAGGGTCAGGCCTCCCCCATGCTCTCTGGTCCCCTCTGGGAGGATCTCTGCTCTGCCCTGGTTCATCTTGTCCTCCGGCTGCTCTCCAAAGCTCACTTTTTAAAGCCATGTATCCCTGGGAGGAAGTGTAGTTCTCCTGGAGCTTCCCACTCCCAGGACCCCCCGGCACCTGAGAATGGTCCATAGCATCCAAGGACAAGAGCAGCAGAGCAATCTGCATGTGTCCCATGCAGAGACCAGCCACGTCTCAAGTGTGCACGTAGACATGCATGTAGGCATGATGTCTGAGCCCTAGAGCACTTTGCACAATGGAAGGGAGGAGTCCAATGAAGCATCTATAATCTGAGACTATGTGAGGAACACCAGGAACTCCCTTCCAGGGGGTCAGATAGGGCCCACGGGATAAGTCATTGGCCCTGCAGACCAGTGGGTGCCCCCCACTGAGTGGGCTCCCCCCTCTGTCCTGCACACCTGGGCCTCACCGGACCATCCACCCATGGCCTCCTCTATGGGAAGAGCAGCAGCACTGGGGTTGCCAGTTCAGGAAAGAAAGCATCAATCCTGGTGGTGTTGAGTCCTGCAGACTGGTCTGTGCCTGTGAGATGAAACAGACACAGAGGATCTTCTCACTCGGTGACCTCAGGGCCAACTTCCACTCACAAAAGGGTTTGTGGAGGAAACAATTTAGGGGAAGTACGTTGTGCAAGGAAAGAGAAGACAGAAGGCTTGACCGCCATGTTCCTCAGAGGAGTCGGGGGTGTCAGCGCCCCAACAAGCTTACTCATGCCCTCGGGTCTCCTTTTCTCTCTGCCTTCGCAGCCACACTACCCAGCTCGGCGGCAGCTCCTGGCTCAGTTCCCGTCACGGTGGAAAGACGAGCTTCCCGGAGTAATGAGACACATGGGTGCGAAGTAAGCCCAAAGATGGGAGCGCTAAAATACAAGATTGATAAAGGAATTTTAATTTGCCTCTGCATATGTTAAGGTAGTTCGGGTGACGCGAGCAGGAGCCCAACTGAGTGAAGACAGATGTGCGGGGGCTGTGCTGCTCCCAGGAGGCCCCGCTGCTGGGGTACAGGGGGGGCTCCCTCAACCCGAGCAGCCGGCGCCTCCCGGGTGCTCTCCTGGAGGATGTCGGAGCCATTCTTGTATAGTGGGCTTGGAACAGTTACAGAGGGTCCTGCAGGGTCCTTGTCAGCTCAGATGTAGGCTTGGCAAGAGGAGAGATGTGGAGCCATCAGCATCTCTCACTGTGCTGCTCACTCTGTGCTGCTGCTCTGCCAGCTGCCTTTCCAGGAAGTTCCACACCCTGTGGGAGCAGCGCTGGTTGTGTAGAGATGTCCCAGCCATGCAGAGGCCATGCACAGGCTACACATGGGCTATGCACAGGTTGGACACAGGTCATACACAGCCAGACCACACTGACACAGTTGGACTCAGAGTCCAGATCACAGTCAGACCACATGGACACAGCCAGAAACACAGCCCAGATCACAGCTGGACCACACTGACACAACCAGACTCACAGCTCAGATCACAGTTAGACCACACTGACATAGTCAGTGTGGATCAGCCAAGATCAATTGGACTGTGAAGTCTAGATCAGAAAGGACTCAATTTTGTCAAACTAATGTTAAGTTTCCATTTAAGGCTAACAAGGCTGTCTCCATACGAACAATAGAGATGTAAACTTCAAGGCCCTATAAACCATATTATACCACCCTAGACACCTAGCCAACAAAGGACATGATGAGACACCCCAGAAACACTCTAGACAACAGTCAATCAACTTAAAGGTCAAGACTTCCTGCTTCTAGCCTAGTTTGTGAACCCCCTGGGGGGGTCACCTCATATAGGAGGTGGCCTTGTCTAGTCAGTTTAAAGCTTGTTGATAGATAGAATAAAACTTTGCTTTGCTTTATTTTAATTGTGTTGTCTTGTTCTTAGACTCAGGACCCTAACAGGACCATACTGATATAGTCAGACTCACAGCTCAGATCACAGTCAGACTATAGTGATACAGCCAAATTAGTTGAAACACACAGACACAGTCATACTCACAGCTCAGATCATAGCTGGATCACACTGGCACAGTCAGACTCATAGCCCAGCTCGCAGACCCATAGTCAAACTACACCCACAGGCCACACAATATAGCCAGGCAATACAGACTAAACAGTCAGACTCACAATCCAAGTCTAGTCAGGTGTCAGACAGCAATGTTTTGGGCTGCATATTTATTGCACAGACAGTACAAGGGACACAGAGTCAGAAATACAGTCAGACTCAAAGAGTCCAATCCTGAGCACAGTTGGGCCATGCGTTAACATGCAAGGTCAAAGAGCCAAGCACCAGATCAATGACACACCCGAATCCTGTG
This sequence comes from Suncus etruscus, assembly GCF_024139225.1. NCBI lineage: Eukaryota > Metazoa > Chordata > Mammalia > Eulipotyphla > Soricidae > Suncus > Suncus etruscus. The sequence goes on from NC_064857.1 coordinate 55,625,619, forward strand.
AAGGGTCAGGCTGTGAGATATCAGGGAGGACCCTGTAGATGGTTAGTCTCTCAGGTTCAAGGCTCTGGATATCCTTTCTGCAGTGGCTGTCATAGCCATGCATGCTGGGCATAAGACTTTCCTTAATAAGTTCACCACTCCTGCCTTTCCTGTTTTTGTGCAACTCATCTTTTTCGGGTGCTGTGTGATGCCTGGTGAAGGTCAACATGTGTGTCCTTAAGAATAACCTCTATGACCCTTCTTTTTTTTTTTTTTTTTTTGGTTTTTGGCCCACACCCAGCAGTGCTCAAGGGTTACTCATGGCTGTCTGCTCAGAAATAGCTCCTGGCAGGCACGGGGGACCATATGGGACACCGGGATTCGAACCAACCACCTTTGGTCCTGGATCGGCTGCTTGCAAGGCAAATGCCGCTGTGCTATCTCTCCGGGCCCTCTATGACCCTTCTTATTGTATCTTTTCCTATTCCTCAGAGAAGTGCCAATTCTGATCCTTTTACTCAGTTTTTATTGGTTTTGGTTTTTTTTTGGGGGGAGGGCACCCAATGGTGCCCAGGATTTACTCCTGGCCCTGTGTTTAGGGTCCACTTCTGGGATCAGGGGACCATAGCTTGAACCTGGGTCCACCACATGCAAGGTAAGCACCTTCTCTGCTCTTCTATTTCTCAGGCCTCCTTTGTCCATTAGAACATTATCTTGTAGCCGAGTTGTGCGAACCCTTAGGCACTTGCCTGCCAACATTTCTCCAGGCCTTATATTGACCTAAGACTGTTTCTGGGCCACAGAAAGCCATGAGAATGGCCCTTCTCTGTCTCATACAAGGCAAATGTCTTAACCTCCTGTCCAATCTCTCCAGCCCCAATATTTTTCTAATTTTTATTGTAATTTAGGTAATGTGGTTAAACAGTGCTGATGCAGAAGACATGAGCTACATCCCTCAAAGTATCTATACCTCTGCACTTACCCTATGTCTGATTGTCATGGCTCTCACACTTCCCTTCATTATGTGTTAGCCAGTCATGCAATCCAAGTTTTATCTTGTATGGTCTGTCCCTTGATTCCTCTCTTCATGCCACAGATGAGTGGTATCATGAGGTGCAGGATCTCCTCTTACTCAACTTACTCAACTTAGCACAATGCCTCCCCCTACCCCCTGCCCGACCCATCCATGCTCTAGTGAACTACAGACTCTGAGCTCTGTGCTCAAGATCTCAGAGATCAGATAACCTTAATACTATATTGAAGATTTTAATAACACATTTCAGGTTTGGATAATTTGGGCTCATTGAAAGCAGTTGACTTTCCAAATGGAATTAATTCCTGTGTGCTTTGTTTCCCTTTGGTCTGTGCTTGGAGCAACCTTTGTACTATGCTAAGGAAGAGTCTTAGAACCAACCCAGGTACATCTTTTAAGTCTAATCTTGCTTGTTTTGGTTGTTATAAATCATTTGTGTTTTCATGTAAATTTTATAATTAGAGTATAAATTTCTTGAAAAAGTTCATCAGCATTTTATGGGAGTGATAAAATCCAGGGATCCTCTCTTTTGAGAGAAATAATCACTTAATGACTGTGTATGTTGAACCATGAACATCACCATAATGTTACATCTAAACTTCTTTCGATAATGCAATATCTTTGTGAATTTGGTAGTGGATTGATCCTAGAAAATCTGACTTTAAAAGTTTCACTGTACACATTGGTCACAATAAAAATATTAAGGGCCGGGGCCATGAGCTCCGCTTGGCCCCAGTTCAGTATCGATGATGCCTTCGACCTGTGCCTGGAGGATGTAGGGATCAATTTGGGCCGTTGCACTTTGACCGCAGGGCCCGCTTCGAAGGCCCCGACGAGGAAAAGCAGTCGCGCTGAGCTACCAGAACCTAGAGAATAATGAAGATAGCACCCAGGCTGCTCCAGAACTGGATGAGGTAGTTGGCACCAGGAACCATGGCCCAACTTCCCTGCGCAGTTCTCAGTGGTCCTTCAGCACCATCAGTACCAGCACCTAGTGCTCCTACAGGGCCTGCTGCAGCTGGATTCAAAAGAAAAGAAAAAAAATTAAAAAAAATTTACTGTAGACTTTAATTAACAAAATAAATCTGTCATTTTTTGTAATATGTGGCCATTGTTACAATATCACTTAATATGTTGTTTAGTAGTCAAAGACTAACCTAAATCCACCTACTGATTCAAGTGGAGCTTCTTCTTCAGAGGTTTTCTATTATCTGCCAATGACAAGGTCTTTATTTTTTCTTGCTGTATCTTCTGTTTCTTTGTCAAGTGTGAGATGAATTCAAAGGACAAAGCAGATATTTTGCTTCCTGACATTGGAGAGAGAAGCTGGCAATGACATTTAAAAATAAGATAAAAAATAAAAATAAAAATAAGATCAATCTTTCTAATGAAAATAGAAGTCACTTTTAAGCAAAATATTAGCAACTATAGTGCAAAACTATGTTAACAAGATAATACACGAGAACACAAGAGGAGGATCACAGGGAAGCAAGGTTTGGGACTAAGAAGACAGTTTAAAGAGCTTGTGCACATGCTTAAGGTTGGGGTTTTATCCCTGCACCAGAAAAATGACCTTCAAACAGCATGCCAGGTTTAGTCCATGAACTCAGACAGATGGGGTTTCAGAACCAAAATCCAACAAAACAAAAACAAAAGTGGGGCTTGTTTAACTCTAAATATCCATGACATCAATTATTCCACTACAAGGACAAAGAACAAAACCAATGTGATCCTCTCATTAGAGTTCAAGAATGACTTAATAACTTTATATTCCAAGTCATGATAAACTCAGAAAAATTATTTTCTAAAATTAAGGTATCCTCAGGCACCCAGAGTAATAAATAATGGGAAGTAGCTTTTATCTGCATCGAGGAAATATAACCTTACACTACTTTATTTTAAACTCAGAGGCATCCCAGAAAATCACCAAGGAAAGAAAAGAAAGTTCCTCTTTTTTGGATATTGAGGCACAGCTGGTAATACTCAGGAGTTATTCCTGGCTGTATACTCAAGAATCACTCCTGGTTGTTCTTGGGGGTGACAGGTGGGAAACCTGTGTTGGCTGAATGCAAGGCAAGTACCCAACCAGCTGGACTATCTCTCCAAATCTCCCAAACTAAAGGAATTTCTCTTGGAAAAGAAGCTACCATGTTTCCCCCCTGAAATTAATAATTGTGTTCTTAGAAAAATATAAAGAGAAAAATAATATCCTCCCCCAAGAAACCTGTGTTCTCTCTTGAATACTCACCTCTTTCTCTCTTTCTCTGCCCTCTATATCTCTCTACATTTGTTTCAACAAAAATTATTTTGTTTTACTAAAAAAAGAAATAATGAAATTTAAAACCCAATTAAATAAGTAAATCTTTAAAACTTTTGAATACACAGGTCTAGAGCAATAGGACAGCAAGTAGTGCACTTACCTTTCACGTGTCCAAACCAGGTGTGATTCCCAGCATCCCATATGATCCTCAAGTCCTGCTACAAGTGATCCCTGAGTACAAAGCAGGTATAATCCCTGAGTATCACTGGGGGTACCCCTCCAAGTATGAATACAAATTAAATATGCAAATTAAATTCTATTTCTCTTTTCCAGGAGAAAAGTAAATTAAAAACACTGTCACGTAGTATATAATTAAAATTTAAGACACAAAATCTACCAAGACTCATAAAAAGCAATACTGAAATCTTCAACGTGTTACTGAGATAAATTAAGGTGAAAATAGAGGTTATTCTGTGTTCATGGATTTTACTAAGTAGTGGTATTTATTTTCAAACATTGAACTATAAGTAATTATAATCCATATGCTACTAGCTATATGTTTGTGAAAGTTGCTAAATTAATTCTGAGTGTATATTCAAAGGAAAATGACAAATGTATATAGGAACTAGTGGAAAATAAAATATTGAGGATAAATTACTTCAGTAGCTGGAACTGTACCATTGATGATGGTTAGGGCGCTGGAGTGATAACCCAGAGAACTTCAGAGTAATGGGGTGGAGATGTTCCCAGGGGGTGCCAGACAATGAGTCACAGGACAGAGATCTCACAGCCCAGTGGCAAACGTTATTTTTTTTTTTATTTTTAATTATGAGAACAAAGATGCAAATAAAGAGGACAAGGTAAAGTTACAGTGGAAGGACAATCACCCATAAACAGAATTCTCAGAAATCCCTTGCTGATATCTGAACTTTGAACTTTCAGCCAAAGAACATTAAGAAAAATAAAACAGAACCCATGTACAATTACTTTGTCCCACAAGTCCCCAGATTGTAATACATAATATTTCTTAGCAGCACACAAAGCAATCTAAAGTCATAAAACTTATGTAACTCCTTAAACATTGAAGGCAAAGTACTTTTTTACATTTCCATGCACATGCATATTAGTTTAAGTTAACCTCAAAAGTTTAAGTGGGTAAACGTTAGTTTTTGATATCACTGGTGCTGAGCTACTGAAAATTAACACACAAAAATGACCCTCATAGAAATAATTTTAAATGACTTAGAAACACCAATTATGAATGAGATGAATTTAACTGATAAAAACTAAAAGGAAAAAAACCTGTCACCCTCCTGCTTTACCCTTCACACACACTCTTGTAACACCACTCATATCCACACCCCAAGATTTCCCTAACGCCTGCTTCCAACATTTGATTCCTGGTATCTTTGACTTGTGTGTCTATCATGTGGAACACTGTAATATTCTCCCAAACGTCATTCAATTATTCTGAAATGAATATTGAGAATATATTTTTTTAACATTGTGATTTTAAACTCACTCATTCAATATTTGCTGAGCTTTCCTTGTTTTTCTAGGAAGTATATGATTTGCTAAAGCTAAATTGTAGCAGAAGGTAGGTGATAGCTCGATCAATAACTATGTGATAACCTGATCAATAGCATTTTGATATCCAGATCAATATCCAGATGATAGTTAGCACAGTGAGAAAGTGATAGCTTGGTCAATCACTGAGAGGGCTAGATCTCAACTTACTGACAGCTGTCAACAACTGTTTAGTGGATGTGATGTGGACAGAGGAGGGGTAACTTTGAGCTTGTCCTTACGCACTTGATTTCTGGGTATCCCAGGGGCTCCAGCAAACAGGAGGATGAGGCAGGAGAGACCCAGAGCTCCCGAGTGTGAGAGCAGGAGGTGGCTGGCTCTAGAACGGCTCCTATACCCAGGTGCAGAGACGAGGTCCCAGCTGAGAGTTGGGTCCAGGCTTGAGGTGTGTATGACCACAGTCAGGAAGTCTGAGCTGTTGGACATAGGGAGTTCTTGTATGAGGGACCTGCGCACCTGGGCCAGGTGTTCTGTCTCCACGCTGCCCTCCTACGGAACCCAACTGGACTGAACTGAATCACACAGAGTGAAGGGTCAGGGCAGCCATCACTGTTCAGTCAGCACTGGCATGGTCCAGGTTGAGTGATGGTTGACACCAGCTATAAGGAAGGATGTGCATTGGGAACGAGGGAGTCAGTGACGTATCACCCAGGCCCTGAATTAGGTACAAGGGACCCTGGCAGACAGCAAAGGGTCTGGACAGGGTGAGATGTGGGCCAGACTGGCTGACAGACTGACAGACGAATGGATGGATGGGGCAGCTCTGAGACCTGGAGTTGGGAGCTCCTCCCTACTTTTCATCTTCCTCTCTTCCCTGCCTCCTGCTGCTCCCCCTCCTTCTGTCCCTCTTCCTCTCCCTTCTCCCCCTCCTCTTGTCCCTCCCTAGCAGGGGTAAAGAGTGACACCCACCAGCTCCCAGCTTGAAGAATTCTGACCCCAGCTAGGTGACAAGAGCCCTGAGCTCTCTGTTGTGCTGTCATTTCACATGTTCCTTCTTCTCCTGGCGATGCTGGGTGCTTTCTGGCCACTGTCTGTCTGTCAGACACTGGTTGGTCAGTGTGAACCAAGCTCAGTAGGCACTGGCCACACTCTGGCTCTGCACCCCCTCCCACCCTTCTTTGATGGACTAATAGATCTGTGAATATTTGGGCCTTAGTATGAGGCTGGAGCGGTGGAACAGGTGGTAGGGCATTTGCCTTGCATGCACTAACTTAGGATGGACTGGGGTTTGATCCCCCAGAGTCCCATATGGTTCCCCAAGCCAGAAGTGATTTTTTAAATGTTTTTTTGGGTCACACCCAGTGACATTCAGGGGTTACTCCTGGCTATGCATTCAGAAATCGCTCCTGGGTCAGGGGACTATATGGGATGCCGGGGATCGAACCCAGGTTTGTCCTGGGCAGCCTCGTGCAAGGCAAACGCCCTACTGATCTGCTATTGCTCAGACCCCAGGAGTGATTTCTGAGGAGCACATAGCCAGGAGTAATCCCTGAGCGTCACTGGGTGTGGTTCCCCCAAAAATAAACAAACAGAAAAGGCTGTGGGCCTTAGTAAATGTCACCTTCTAAGGCAGGAGCTTCTGTAAGACCTGCATGCTTGGTGGCCTGAATTCAGGAGTTCAACAGCATGAAGCTGGGGCTGACTGGAGTCCAGCTCTCATGCTGTGTGGAGGAACTCACAGGGACACACAGATACATGGACACACAGAAACAAGGATACTTTTGCTCTTGTTGTCTTTGGCTTTGTGGCAATTGTCTTCTGTGTTTCTCTCTTTACAGTATTTTCTGGGAGATGGGTGAGTTGGAAGTAGCCAATAATGGAATTTAGCAAAGTCACAAAAAGGAACATTTTCTTTTTTTTTTTCCCCGGCCCCCCTACTCCAAGGAACATTTTCTTGCAATAATTTAAAGAGGCTGAAGAGAAGATTTTTTTCTATCATGAAAATGTAGAAGACCTAATTTTAACATGGCACTGCAATTTGTATGAATCAAGCCACATTTTTGTCAATTTCTTAAAAAGGACTGTTTTCTCCTAGGACATGTCAGTGAGGCTGGAAGGAGCTGGCATATTCAGGGGCAGCTGCGTCCAGACTCAGGAGGCTGGCGATGAGGGCAGTGGTTGAAGGAGCACTAATTCCTGCCATGAGTTAGTTTCTGGGGAGCTTATACACTCGCTGGTACAGCCCGGTTCCCCGGGTGGGGAGTCTCATTCTGGGGGTGTGGGTGTGAGGCACCCACCCAGCAGCCTGCTTTAGACACATTGCTGCTTCGAAGGTTTTGTAATTTAGTAAGAATATTATTTTTACCATATGCTGTGCTCCAAAATTTGCATTTTTATTATCACCAACAAAGCAAATAACTTTATATAAAGTGTTAACATTTTCTCTGAATTTATAGCATTCACAATCGCCTCACAAATTTCACGTTCAATAGGATGAACTCGAGAAAGTCTTGATTCTGAGAGGTGCGGAGCTACATCGATCTATCACTGAAAATGGCTTTTTCTATCCATGTCATCTATGAATGCCAGAGAGGAGATGATGGGCCAATTGTGCAGTTTCCTTCCTACCGCGCCAGCAGCCTCATTTCACTCTTTATCTGCTCACAGAAGAGATCGTGAAGTGTAAAAGCTGCTGATGAATCCGGAAGACCGCTCAAAAGTCTGACCTGAATGGAAAGTCACACCTGGCCCAACTCTAAAAAGACCCAGAGGCTGTGCTGTTGCGTCATTGGCTTAGAACCCAATGTTCTGAGGCAGGGCCTTGGGTCTGTGAGGTTCAGGCCTGTAGGTCACTGTTGTCATGCATCTGGCCATTTCATGTTTTGAACAAAAAAAAAATTTTTTTTTAAAAAGGTCTCGAGCTCTTGAGAAATGGAAATTTAAGACCTACATTTTTTCAATGAATTAGTATTTTTCTCCCCCAGTTCTTGCTTTCAAGAAGATTCACTGCCAACTCTAGCATGAAAGATGAGGAATATGAACCCAGACCCCCAGTACGAGCCCAGACCCCCAGACATCGCTGGGGTCTGTTCCCACTTCTCAGCCTCTTGTATGCTGAGCAGCCATGCATCTAGGCGGACGGGGAGCAGTTGTTCCCCCTTTATGAGGAGAGATGTGTCCTGCCAGACTGGTGTGTTCATCCACAGATACTAGAAAGAGCTGGAACAAGAGGCAGGGCTGTCCTGCCCTCAGTTGTGTTGAACAAAAGAATAATCAGTCATCTCTTCTCATCTTTGATGATTTAAATATTCTTTATTTGTAAAAAAATGCAAAGAACATGCAAGTACAGTGAATGATGAAAATAATTGAGGAAACAAAGATTTGAGTTTAATCCAGGCTGAAGCTGCTTGGCTGGGAGTGTTTTGGAGAAACCAAAGGCTCTCAGTGGAGAGCTTGAGGGAAAGGAGCAGCCGGAAGAGCCTGAGCCCAGCTGGGCCCACTGTGGTCAATCCTATGGTGCCTTTGTGGGGTTATAATCTGTCACTCACTGTGTCTTATTTTGAAGTGAGCTTGTTAAGATTGATGGTGAAGATAAAGCCCTTTTGGAACCCTAATGCTAGCACAGTGGGGAGGGCATTTGCCTTGCATGTGGATGACCTGGGTTTGATTCCAGCATCCCATAGGGTCTCCTGAGCTTGCCAGGAGCAATTTCTGAGCTCAGAGCCAGGAATAACTCCCGAGTGCCACCGGGTGTGGGCCAAGAATACCAAAACAAAACAAACGAACCCCAAAACAAAAAATAAAAGAATCCTTACTCAATGGCACCCAGAATGTGCTGCTCTACCATGGAAATTTGGTTTTTTTGTGGGTCACTTGATGCCAATCCACTCTGCCTGCTACAGGAGCTGGATGAGCTCCCAAAACTGCAGGGCCACAAAATGGGCCAGGTCATGGCATGAGGCAAGGGACTCCACTCCACACAGTGACACCTGCAGTGTAGATTCAGAGCTGGCTCATGATGTCATCTGTAGACTCAGTGCTGACCATGTGTGTTCTTGCAGTGTAGACTCTGAATTATGTCCCAACTGTCTGATGCTGCTACGCCTGAACCCGGCTGTCTCTGGAGATGATGGTAGGTGTGTCTCTTGTTCTTTCTTTCAGCCTTTGTTGGGTGTCGTCTCCTCTCAGAGGTGTCCCTTTTTGTCTCCTCTTCACATTCTACAAACTGAATGTCCTTAATAAGCACGTGGCCATATCCCAAGAAAATAGTTTTATTACAAAATGTGTTGGTAAAGGACATTTTTAAATGATCTATTTATTTTGATGTATTTTTCTTTTTTCTCTTTTTCAGCGAGTTTCTGGAGTCTCTCAGCAGTGCCCAGGGCTCCCTCCTATGTTGCTCATGGGACAAACCATATGCAGTGCCCAGGACTGTATTGGGTCAGCTGGTGTCAAGAAAGTGTGACCTGTAGCGTCTCCATCTCCTGTTTTTCTCTTTGTGGCAGCTCTTTTTTTCACCAGGAAGTTGCTGCCCCCTGTGTGGCCTCTCCACCCTGAACTAGTCTGTCTGTCCTCATCCTCCCCACTCTGCTGCCCCCTCTGGGCACCCGCCACTTGGTTGGTGAAGATTTGGTTTTGCTGTTAGAATAGATGATTCCCCTGATCACTGAGCCTCATTCAAAAATGTTAACATTGTGTTGTGCTACTTTGCTGTTGTGTTATTGTGCTGTTCTCTAGTTTGATGTTGTGGTATTGCTTTGTGCTGTGTTATTCTTGTGTGGTATTATTTTGTATTATGCTGTTGTATGGTGTTGTATTCTTTGCTATCTTGTGTCATTGTGTTATTGGTTATGGTGTGCTGTTGTATTTTTGTACTGTTATCTTGCTTGCATTGTACTGTATTATTGCTTCATGCTGTGTTATTATTGTGTGGTATTTGTTTTGTTATGCTATTGTGTTCTGTTCTTTGCTATGTTGTGTTATGTTGCTGGTTGTGGCTGTTGTATTATTATGCTATCATCTAGTTTGTCTTGCATTATTATTTCATGCTGTGTTGTTATTGTGTAGTATTTTTTGTTAGGTTATTGGGTGGATTGTGCGGTGTTGCATTATTTGTTATGTTGTGTTACTTTGCTGTTGGTTGTGGGGTGGCTGTTGTGTTATTATGCTGCTGTCTAGTTTGTGTTATATTATTGCTTCATGCTGTGTTGTTATTGTGTGGTATTCCGTGTTGTTATTGCTTTGTGTTCTTTACTATGTTGTGTTACTGTGTTGTTGGTTGTGGTGTGCTGCTGTGTTATTGTTTGCTATCATGTCTGCATTGTGTTGTATTATTGCTTTGTGACATGTCTTGTAATTGTATTGCTACGTTGTGTTTATATGCTGTTTGTCTTGGTGTGTTATTATTGTGATATTCATAAACTGTTTTTGGACACTTTGACACAGTATATTTCTGTGGATTCCGAAGGACCAAGCTGCGTTTTCCTTTCCTTTTCCAAGGACCAGACCCTCTGCCACATTTCCTGCTGTGTTTAAAAGGGACAGTCACCTGCAACTGAGGCCTGGTGGTGCTGAGTTAGCAAGAGTGGTGATGGATGGGCAGGGTGGCGATGTGGGGCACCCTCACCCTCAGCTCCCAGTCAGGGCTCCCTCCCCACATGCCTTTTCTGTTGGTCTAGGAACCTAACTTACTGCGCATCCCCATCAAGTGAGCCCAAGGCACTCCTAAGGATTTTTCTCCTGGAGGGGGGACACAGCCCAAGGTGTGAGCTGACAAGAGGCCAAGGAGGCTGCCCTGTCTTCTGTCCCCACAACAGCCCACAGATCCCATGTTCACTGTCTCCTCCTGGGTTGCCAAGCCTTGTCTTCTCCAGGGAGCAGGCAGGAGTGGGAAGGGGCCTTGGTGCTTGAGCTTAGCCAGTTTCTAGCATCCTGGGCATGGCAGGGACTCCTGAGGGCACTCTCCTCTGCTTCCTCACAGGGTACTGGCAAGAGGGAGAGTCCAGTCCAGATCCCCAGGGTGCCAAATTGAGCCTTCACCTGTTCTGAGTCAGGTGCTGAGTTCTGAATTCTGGGTGTTCTGAGTGCTCTGAGGTGGGGTGCTTTGAGGGTGGGATTTTGGGTCCTCTTTGCTGAGTGCTCTGTGCTGAGTGCCCCGAGTCAGGTGCTGTGGAGCTGCAGGCAGGCCTGAAATGCTTGCCCTGCTTACCTCTTCTGTCAGGAGTTGGTGTTCTTGGTGTCTCAGCAGCACCCCAGGGCGGCAGGCGGGTGGCCAAGCACTGTCCCTAACATTCCTGCCTGCGCCTTCCCCTGCACCGAGCAGCCGAATCTCTGTGGCGCTGGAGGTGGCAGCGGCGGCGGCGTGTGGGAGCCGCAGCCCGGGAAATGGATTAAATGCACATACATTTTGTAATGAGTGACTGTAATGAAAGTCAAATGAATTATAATAAAATATGGAGTTTTAAGAAAGGAAGCGACGCCCGCCTCGTGCAGGGGGAGAGCGCAGAGCAGTTTTTCACCGCGTGCTATTGTCAAAGTAAATAACTACCCAAGACAAACTTACAAAGTGGTTTTCCCTCTAATGTGATGCAGAAAGTCAGTCATTTAATTTGTTAATTAGTATTATGCCAGAAACTATCTATTCAATATGAAGCAAATATGTTTACAATCTTAGCTGCCATCTGTTTAATAGATGGGAGGATACTTAGAGCCGGATTCTCAAGGAGAGTGGTGGGGAATTGGTTCCACAATTAGTGGAGCAGATTTTTAAATCCTGGAAGAATTCGGCACGTTGGGGAGCGTCTCCCTGGAGAAGCCCAGCTCCCAGCGCCCAGCCTGACGTGCGGCTGAATGGGTGCCAACAGCTGCTCTGGGCTGGCAGTCGCAAAAACCATCTTTTAGTCACTACCTAGGACTCAACTGCGAGACCTACGTACATGCACCCCAGCTCAAATTCATAGAGATGAGTAATGCCAGGTCCCTCCTGCTCCTGACACCCTGATTCCCATATTCAGCAATTTTTCAAGGTTTCATACTTGAAAAAGCCCTGGCTATTAAAGCCAATTCTCTAGGTGCCCGTAGCCGCTGCAAAGAGGCGGGTTTTCAACCATTTTTTGAAGGAGATTTGGGAAGGGAGAGAGATGCCGCAGCACTTCAGATGCATGGAGGTGCCGTGGGCAGCATGAGGGTTGCCCTGGATGCCTCAACGGTCTCCCTACACTTGCCAGTCCTGCCCTCTGAGACCAACGCTCCTGTCGCAGCAGGACACTGTATTCCAGATGTGCAGCTCAGCCTAGGCAGCTCTGGGCTTCCTCAGGGCAGCTCCGGTTAGGCTGATATTGCCTTCATCGTGCCAGGAACCCCCAGGACAGCTCCTCCCATGCCTGCTAATACCAGAGGGACCTTTGCCTGCCAATCGGCATCCGTGGCACACAGCCCTGTGCGCTGCACTTCCACGGTGATGAGCTGGCCTGAAAGGAAGCTCTGGCCAAGCTAAAATCCCTCCTCAGACTTCAGCAGCACAGAATCTTCGTGGCCACCTAACGGTTGGGGAGTGCATGGGCTTTGCTGCTTTTGTACTTACTTTGCGGAGGTCCTCTGTGATTCTCTTACTGAGGAGAGAGGCCCGGGGCAGGTCACAACCGTTGGAATGCCAGCCCTGTCCTTCTTGCCCCCCATTTCCAGTCATCCCTGTGAAAAGCTGGAGAGAGCCACTGCTAGGAGCCAGCCCAGCACAGCCAACCTTGCCTTCCTTAACTCTGCCGCTCACTGTGTGACAAGAGCAGGCCCTTTGGGGATATCCGCCTTTCTGGGCTCCCCAGCTAGATGTATTATACACACAGACCAGTCTTCTGGGCTTAAAGGAGCACGAGTGCCTTCGGGTGGAAACAGGCAGATCTCACAATCCCTGACCTGCAGTATGGATGGTGCCTCATGTAGGCAATTAAGTGGTACCGCTGATGCCTGGTCCTGTCTCCAGAACCAGCAGGAAGACCAAGCCATGAAAACTAGCCTACACAGCCCCCCCATTTCTCTCTTTCTCTCTCTCTCTCTCTCTCTCTCTCTCTCTCTCTCTCTCTCTCTCTCTCTCTCTCTCTCTCTCTCTCTCTCTCTCTCTCATGAACACACACTGCGACAACAAAGGCCTTTTCAGCTTCCCGGACAGCATCGGACAGGCGGCCCCCCACACAACACGCGGGAATGGGCCGACACCGAGGATTAGCCCATTGTGATCCGATCCAGCTGTTCCTAACAGACTCAAGCGTCTCCTAGTAACCTGGGCTGGCTCAGGCTGCTCCGTGTTTGCAAACAGAGTCAGCCTCGCTCCTCGATGCTCCATGCGGGGCCCAGGAGAGGTACAGGCGGGCGCCTCTGCCAGGAAGCCATATGGGAGTCGTGGCTGCGACTTTTTTTTTCCTCGAATAATTAAATGTTGATGGCAGAGTTCAAATGGGTCATTAAAATTCAAAAGTGTAAGAAACAGATTTTTTCTTCTGCTGCTCAACGCTCCAGAGGGCCGGAGCGCGGCAGAAGTGTGGCCGGCTGCCTCCCGCGATCAGCATGCGTGGGGCTGGCGCTAATTTGATCATAATATAGTCATCTCTGAAGATTACAGCTATTCAATTAAATATTCTAATTAACCTGAAGTATTAGGCAAATGATACTAATTACAAATATTCTCCTGAGATTCACAGCAATGAAAATCCCACTTGCAACTGATACTTGTGGCCAATGTCTCGTAACGCAATGTCCTATATCATAGTCTTTCAGAATATTAAAATGCAGTTAATTTGCCCAAACCTCATTTGTTTAATGGCATTAGCATTTTGTTTGAAATTGTAATAAACGTACATCTCGCTTTCAAGTAAAATTTAAAATGAGTGTGCTCTTGGGGTAACTTAAGACTCCGGCTCACGGGCCCCGCACTTTATCCAGCGAGCGGAACAGGCAAGCCCCACTTGCAGCCATTAAACATATTGAAATTGTTTAAAAATGCTAATAATTTGTCTTTTCAGATAAAAAAAAAAGGATATTTTGCAGTAAAATTTCACGGCCTGGGCCACGTGACAGGCCCCTACTGGGAAGGCCTGGCGCCTCAGCTCCTTCGGGTGCCGGGGGCCGCGGGGGCAGGAGGGGGGCGAGGTGGGGAGGGCTGCACCTCGCTCTGCTCTCAGGCCCTGCGGCACGGTGGGGCAGGGTGGGGTGAGCTGGGGTGGGGACCCAGCAGTGGCCAGCACTGGCCTCCCCAGACTCTGGACCCTCCCCCCAGCCTGGTCCCACATATGCTCCTGCCCTGAATGGAGTTGCTGGCTGGGTGCCACAGGGAAGTTGAGTATGTCTCCTCTCAGGGTGCGATGGTTGTGAACTGAGGGGGCTGTGGAGAAGGGGGAGGCAGAGGGCGGAGTCTGGGGGTCTGTGCAGGGGAGAGGCAGTGTCAGGGGGGTGTTCCTGGGAAGGTAAAACATAGGGTGACCATGGCTTATGAAGGTCAAAAAAGGAGGCTCTGCCCTGTGAAGGTCACAGGGGTGACCCTAGACCGTGAAGGTCAAACACAAGGGCCCTGTCCTGTGACAACATTTGAGGGCCCAAAGTCTGAATCAAGTTATGGGTGTGCCCATCAAGGTTGGTGGGGGTGTGACTTCAGGGCTGGTCTGAGTGACATCAGGGCAGTGTGGGTCAGATGTGTACCCTACACCTCAATACCCCCAAATCCCCTGAACCCCTGTGCCTCAACATTCCTTATAGCTCGTGTATCCCTACATTCCCTGCACAGGGCCACAGCTGAACACAGAATGAGTGTGTGTGTGTGGGGGGCAGGACATGGCAGAAGCAATGTCCCAGATGACTCCCTACCTTTACACACATACTAGCTAAGGACTGTGCCACTGACTGACAAGGGCAGGGTCCTGGGCCCAGCAGCCCTCTCCCCTGCATCTCTGTTACTAATCCCCTGATCTCCTCTCCCCTGCATCTGCCTGTTACATATCCCCTGATCTCCTCTCCCCTGCATCTGCCTGAGGCTGTGACCACTCATCTTTTTCCTGCATCTCCCTAAGGCAAATCTTGTCATCTCCTCTCCCCTGTCTCTCCCTTATGCTGGGACCCTTCCCCCCCCCATCTTCTCTCCCCTACATATCCAGAGACTGGGACCCTGAATTCCTTTTCTCTGCATATCTTTGAGTCTAGGACCCCTCATCTCTTCTCCCTGTGTCTTCCTTCGGCTGATCCCCTCATGTCCTCTTCCATGCATCTCTCTGCAGGGAAGTTGGATCCCCTCCTCTCTTCTCCCCTGCATTATCCCCAGGCTGGGGCACCTCATCTCTGATCCCCACATCTCCCTGAGGTCAGGACATGGAAGGCATGTCTGGAGAGGTGACTTTGAGCTCACAAAGGTATGTTTTGGGGTCCCTGAGCTGATATCCTCATCTCTTTCCTTGGAGTCTCCCTGCATGCCGTGTACAGACACGAACATGCATGTTCTACTGGGATAACACATCAAACATGTACATCTATGTACTTGCTTACTCACATGGAGTGTGTTGACACAGATCAATGTGAGTGTATAGCTGAATGTGTGGTAGATACTCTTGTGAGCTAGTTCAAGCAGGCATGGGTTCATGTGTAGTCATGTTCATAAACTCACATGTATGTAATGTGAGCATGTGAAGGTCTTGCATAGGATTGCATACAATCATGTATATGTGAATATGTCCATGTTTACGGTGAATGAGGGAAGACCGTAAATGTGTGAGGCATGTGTAAGTTTGTGCCCACCAGCACATACATGGCCAGACATGTATGGGTGACTGGTTATATCTACAATGGTTATGAAAATATCTTAAACATACATATGAACACATTTGTACTCATACATTTGTGCTAATACATTGCGATTGCAGGCCTCAAACTCTCATGGAAACACACAGGTGCCTACCGGAGCCATCCTGGTTCCCTTCAGTGCTGCAGCATTTCTCTCTTCTGCTTAGCTCTCACGTGGACTCAGGCCCATGTGAGGCAGCGTGCAGGAGTCCTAGGCTGTGATGTGTGTGTACATGTGTGTGTATGTGTTGGTGTGTGTGCGGGGGTGACATGCTAGTATGACATAATTCTACACTCCGAAACGCTCCCCCCAGGGCCCCTGCCTTTCAGGGCAACGCATAATCTCCCCATCACTTGATATTCATAGTCTGCCTCAAAGGTCTGGGAAGGCGCCATCCCAGGGAAAACGTGGTCCCACACACGTCGCCGCGCTGGGCTTCAACGAGGCAATTTTCCTGCTGCCTCAGAGCATCAGTGGGGCGCAGGCCTGAGCAG
Organism: Suncus etruscus; assembly: GCF_024139225.1. NCBI lineage: Eukaryota > Metazoa > Chordata > Mammalia > Eulipotyphla > Soricidae > Suncus > Suncus etruscus. Next base: position 55,641,731 of record NC_064857.1, read on the forward strand.
AAACGCATGATGACATCTTATTCGCGCCCCCGCAGAGGGCCGGAGCACTTCATTAGGGGCAATGCCTCATGCCCACAGCTCCCTGAAGCCTGGGGGACTTGGGCCTCCCTGGACTAACCGGGCTGGGCTGGGCACTCACTGGCGGGGACCCTCCCAAGGTGACAGTGATGAGTCGCCCAGTCAAAGTGTGGGGCCTAAGTGTCTTCTGAAGTCTGGGCCCCATGGGGCCTTGCCGAAAATTCCACACAGGACCGGCTTTGTGCTGAATCTCCACAGCAGCTGTGCAAATCCTCCAGGGTCTGGTCACCTCTAATATTGCATCTCCCCTGCCCATTCACCTTCTCCCCTGCCCACTTACCCTACCCCTGCTTTTGAGACCGTTGGTCAGTGGATGAACCCTTCCCTGAACATGACAGCCTACTCTGTATATGGGATCTTGCTCACAGGACCCTCTCTTGTACATGGGGCCTTCACCCTTGCACACAGTGATCTCTCCTATGTTGGATCCCACAAACCAGCTCCCGTTGGTGCTCTGGGCATCCTGCCTTGCTGTCCTGACTGTCCCTGACAGGTATGTGACAGCCAGGAGGAACAGATGGGACATGTAGCAGCCCTGGGAGATGCTGCAGAGTCCACGAGCTCAGCTTCTGCTCTGTGTGTCACTGGGCCACTCCAGAGATGGTCCCCACAGCAGGTGGACAGGTATACACCCCTGGGTGCTGTTTCTCCCTCAATTGTCTGTATCCCACTTAGCCTCACACTGACCACCAGTTTGCTCTGCTGTTGAGAACTGGGAGAAGGTGGGGCACCTGGGAGGAGGGGCATAGCACACACATACACACACACACACACACACACACACACACACACACACACACCGGAAATAGCTGGACGGGGAGGCCCAGGGGGTGTGGCAGAGCCTTACAGGACTTGCATGGCCCAGGGAAGGACTTAGTTTTGACTGGCCAGGCCAGACAACTCCAACTATAATTGGAATCCCAGGCTCCTAAATGAGGGCCCTGTGAGATGTTGGTCTGGAAGCAAGTGTTGGCACAGGAAACAATCCACACAGTGAAATGGTACAAGAATGAGCTCAGGAAATCTAACACTCAAGCCAGGAATCCCACCACAGAAGCCTTCTGCCACTAAGAAGGAAAGCAGCTTATTAGAGAAAGACTGAAGAATGAATGTGTGCCTTCTTCAGACCCCTGCTTTTATTCACAAGAACCAGGCCACACCCTAGGGTGGAGTATGAATACTGATTAAAGTAGGGTCAGTAATCCAACATCTAACCACCCTTTTGTCTGAGGCAGCAGAGGAACCCTTCTTCAAGTTTTCACATTCAGGGTTTGCATGCTGCATATGTGACAGTGGGGACAGGCGGGAACCCTGCCAGTCTTCTGGGCAGAGCCCCTTGCTCTGGAGGCTTGTCATGCCAAAGGTGCTGGCCTGGCTCTGAACTCGGGTTGGAGTTGTCACAGGCACCAGGACAACAGCAAGTAACCCACATAGGCCGTGCTGGCTTAGACAGGCTCTGCGTGTGTCTGTATGTGTGGTGTGTGTGGTTTGCCTGTCTGTGTGTGATGTGTGCATTTGTATATGTGGTGGTGTTTCTGTGTGTTTGTGTGTTTGTGTGTGCATGTTTCTGTGTGTGGTGCATTTGTGTCTGTGTGCCTGTGTATGGCGTGGCTATGGTGTGTGTGGCTGTGTGTGATGTGTGGCTGTGGAATGTGACTGTGTGTATCAATGTCTGTGGTGTGTGTTTCTGTGTGTGTCTGTTTGTGTGTGGTTTGTGTCTGTGCCCAGCCACTGAGGTGGCCTGGAGCCAGCTGGGGTTCTGTGTGCATTGCAAAGGGGCTTGAGTGGGTGCTGGTGACAGCAGGACCACCAGCACTCAGGGGTGACCCAAGGACCTCAGAGTTGCTGAAGAGACAGTACTGCCTGGCTTCCCGGCTGGTGGTGTAACAAAGACACTGTTCACCAGGGCAAAGCTGCCAGCTCAGGGTTCAATGATGGGCAAGGATGAAGCCCTCAGAGCTGCAGCTGGACTCCCCCCAACTTGGGCCTTACAGGGACCCCAGAAACCATGGTAAAGGAGAGCTGGCCCCTGTGGTGGAAGCTCGGAGAATGACATCTGGGTAGTGCTGGAGGACAGACATTAACATGTGCCCTCCCACCCTCCTGAGATCTTATCTGAAGTCAGGGTGACTTGGGAGGGGACCACAGAGGTGCTAGGCCCTGCTCCCTCCCCCGGCTCCCTCAGGCCCTGCCCTGGCATCTACAGTGAGGCCCTTGGGACTAGCTGTGCTTTCTCTTTCTTCCCTCATCAATGTTTGGAAGTTTAGTGATTTTATTGATCTTCTCAATGTGTGGTTTTTGTTCCTTCATTTTAATCATTATTATTTGTATGTCTGTTGTTTTGGGTTCCAGCTGCTCTTTTCATGCTGACCTTTACTATCTCTATTCTTCTTGAGACTTTATATTTTATTTACTCCATTCTTCTAATTCCTTAAAGAAGACGTTCAGGTTATGGCCCAAGACATTTCTGCATTTCAAGCACAAATGGATCGACTTCATTTCTCCCAAGGAGAAGCCAGAGAGAGCCCCTTCTGGGGAACCCTATATGAACCTGTGTGCATGGTTCATTCAGATCAAATGGCTTGTTTGTGTCTGTTTGTTTTTAGTTATTTTTGACATATGGGTCACTTAGAAGTGCATTGTCCATAGTGTAGACATTTTCATAGCTTGTGCTGATTAATAATCCAATTGTAGTGTCCAGGTGTTGACTGTGCATATCTGAATATACAGAGAATGTGGCATGTGATAGAGGATTGCAGGCTGTGTGACCCTCACTCTGTGTGACTATGTCTCCCATGGCTCCCACGGCTTCTGTGGCTCTCATGAGCTCCCATGATTCCTCTGATCTTGGCTCTTGTGGACCCCATGGTTCTAGTAACTTCTATGCCTCCCATGGCTTCCGTGGTTCCTGTGATCTTGATTTTCATGGCTCCCTGCTTCTGTGGCTTCTGTTTTCCATGGCTCCTGTGGCTCCTGTGGCCATGGCTCCATCATCTGGTGCATGGGAACTAAGCTTGCTAGAAGAGACAAGAGTGGCCCCCAGTCTCCGTGGAACAGTGGCTTCAGAGCAGCTCTCTAGACTGTACTCTGGGGCTGAAAGGTACTGTCTTCTTTGAAATGAATCGGAATCAGGGACTGCCCTTAAGCGCCAATCCTGAGGTCAACAACAGTCAAACAGAGCCTGAACCCAGGCTTTTCCTGGACTCTCTTTGTCTCTGCACAGCTTTCTAGAACATTCCCATGACTATAGGGCTATGATCATGGCACAGATGCCCAGGGGTATCATTGGGTTCAGAAATGTGAGTGGGTCCAGGCCCAGGTCTGCTTCTTGCCTGCTATAACCTGCCCAAGGGTCCCATCTGAGTGCCCGTGATGGACAGGCCCCAAGGATAAAGCAGCCCTAGTGCACTGTGATGCTGGCCAGGCCCAGCCCAACTCTGTGCTGTGGTTGCTCTGAGTACTATCTTATGTAGCCTGTATGTCCCAGCAGCACCTTTCATCTGTCTGTCACCATTGATTCGACACAGTGGGTCCAGTGAGCTGGACTCAGGATTCTGTCTGCCCAGGTCTGGGCTCAGTGACCATGTTTGGATGTGTATATGGTCCTAGGAAATTTAGACACCTTTGCTGAGCTGGGGATGAGGCTGGAGCACACCAACAACCAAGCTTGCAGTGGGGCATTTTCTGGGCCCCGTAGGAGAGAGTCCTATTCCCACAGGAACATCTGTGGCGCAGAGCCCTGGTCTGCAGGAAGAATTGCTCTTGCTGCAGGCAGGACCCCAAATCAACAGTGAGTTCTCCCCAGCTCAGGGCTGCTCCTCTTAGTACCTCCAACTCTCTAGGTGCTTCTTCACCAGCCCATAGGGGCTGCAACCTGCGAGTTCCTGTTACCACCTGCCCCATCACCACAGGGAAAGGACTGGGTCCAGGTCCGAGGGAACATGAGGTGTGGGGATTGCTGAGCAGATATGAGGGTATGCACAGCCAGCATAAGGGCAGGGGTTGTGCCAGCATAGTGGGTGCTGCTGGTGACAGTGGATGATGTGGGGGTCAGTGGGTGATGCCCCTTGTTTCTGCTCCAGGGAACTGCTTGCATAAGCAGGTGACAGGATAGATTCTGCTGGACCTGGTGCTGTGCCTCAGCTGCACCCAAGGTCCTTACTTCACACACATGTGTTCCCCTCATCTGTACCCCACAGCTGTGGTTTTCTCCACCTATGCCCTCCCACTGTAGGTCTGGGACTCCATTTTGTCCCAGGACTCCCAGAGAGCCTTTGGGAGTCGCCAAGCAGGCCCTAGAGAACAGGGTGGGGCCAGCTCAGGGGCCCCCAGTCCCACCTGCTCCTTAGAGAGCTCAGGACACCCAGCCTGCCCCCACCTGTCCTCCCTCCTATGAGCCACTTTCACGGCTGCTCTGTATGTTTCGGGGCCTTGGCCAACCCTGGGTGTCCCTGCCTAGGATGAGGATTACAGAGGTGAGGCTGCATGGGCAGGATAGTGCCAAGGCTCGGCATGGCTGGACACAGGGGTCACTAGTTCATGAAGATTCTGCACGGGCCGCCTTCTCTCAGTTCGGTCTGACCATCTCCTCATTCCCTCCCAGCTTTCCTCTCCTCTCCCCATCCCCCATGCCCATCCCCCCATTTCTTCTCTCTGTGCCCACTTCCATCCCCTGTGCCCGCCTGACTGTTTACGCCATTTACTCAGTGAATGTAAACAGCCCTCTCTGAGGAGAAGGCTTGGCAGTGGTGGTCCAGCTCTGACCTCATTGTTTGGGGGAATACAGAAATAGCTTCAGGATACACCACGGAGGAGGCCACCAGGTGTGCTTGGGTCATTAGTGGGGAAAACAGGCAGGGTCTGATCTAGGCTGTGACTCCCAAACCTCCCCTAGCAGTCCAGGGATCTGGGGGTGGCAGCAATTTCACCACATCTGCTCTCTGGGCCCATGAGCAGAGCAGCCCTTGGCCTCATCTTGGGCTGGTGCCCAAAGAGCTGTGGGAGTGCTGAGGCCCCAACTGTAGATCATATTCAGTCTCCTCCCCAGAAAGCAGCCTCCAGTTCTCTTATCAATTCAACATGATGAGAATGTTTTTTTCTTTTCCAGTAAACAGTGAACTGGAGCTGGAGAGATAATAGTCCAGTGAATGTTGTACAGTGTACATTGGTAATATACATAAAGGGCACTTGCCTTGCATGTGGCCAGCCCAGGTTCCATTCCTGTCACCTATATATTCCCCAGGAGTGAGCCTGAAGCACAGGCCCAGGTGTGTGACTGGAGCACAGAGTCAGGAGTGAGCCCTGAATCACAGGCTGTGGCCCCACACCCAAAAAGAGTAAGTTCTTTTGAGTATAACAAGCATCTGCAGAGGTGCAACCAGAGATGAGTGGAACAAGGGGCATTTGTGTGCTCAGAACATGGCAGGTTCTGGGGTTCTGGGCTGTGGGAACATGAGTGTAGCCAGGCTTGTTGCTGTGCCTTCTGACATGGGACTTGGGTCAGTGACAGGCTGAAGGGGCACATCCCAACCCAAAACCTCCCTCTTTCCTGTATCACCTGCCCAGGCCCCTGGTCAGTGTCTGGCTGCCTTAGTGTCCAGCACTGGTGGCATCTGTGTCTCTGGGACTGAGGACTCCACGGCCCTGGGCTCAGGGCCACTTAGGCTCTGCCTAAGTGCAGAGATCTCTCGCCACCAGCTTCTCTGGCACTGGGTCTCACTTCGCCAGGTAGAAATGCAGGATATGGGGCACTGGAAGAAAAGGGGGTACTGTTTGTGCACAGAAGATGAATTGTCTCCTCAGAAAACAGCCACCCCCACTGCAGCCCATCTATGAATTTACGGCGCTGATCAGCAGCCCGGTGGCTTGTGCTGCCAATTAACTGTTCTGTTGTAAATTGACTGCTAGACACAGAATTATGATGTGAGCAATACTATTGCTCATGGCAGGCAGGGCAGGGGCCTAAGGGATGGATGGCCTGGTATCTCCAGCTTCCAACACCCACCTACCCTGCTCCGCAGGTCCCCACAGGCGGGTGGGGAGATTCTGGCACATGAGAGCTGGGAAGGTCAGGCCGCTGAGCACCGCGGGGCTTCCTCCTTGCTCGTTTACTGCCTTATGTCCCCCACCCTGTGCTGAGGACACAGGGACCCTGAGCTCTTTAAGGCTCTTCATAAAGATTTCCCTGTGCCCGTCATTTAAAATGAGGAGGTCCCTTGCCAGGGGTCCTTAATTAGAATCACCTCCCACCTCAGCCAGAGAGGAGGCTGGAGACCGATTCAGAGAGCACAGCCAGGGGCCAGGGGACTCCCCATCAATTTAACGCCTCCTCTGCTCAAGTATGAGCCAGCAAGCAAGCGGGAAGTACCAGGCGCAGAGAGGGGGCAGGAGTAGGCGGGTCAGCCCTGAGGCCCAGCCCTGGGCTTGACTCTACTCAGCATGTCCCTGGCCATGTGGGCACGTTGGTCGGATTCATGCAGGGAAAGAAACAGTGTCCAGGAGGCAGAGACAGGAGCAGTTGGAGCTGGGAATCAGCTGGGGGGTGGAGGGAAGAAGGGGGTGTCTCTGACTGGGTCGGAGGTCATGAAGTCATGGCCCTGTTCTGGTTCTGGTGCAGCCTCAGTGTCCGCACTGCTGGCTTATAAGCCCTGGGGTCCCCTGTCTCCCCAAGCCAGAGGCCCTGCCCTGTTCTAGTTCCCTCCATGCTGTCTGCAACTCCCTTAACTCTGTGAGCTGACTCAGGGTCCTGGTGGGAGGGTCCCTATCCCCTGTCCCAAGTCCAGTCCCTGGCTCAGAAGCATAACCATGTACTCATGGTCATTGTTCAGACATTGTTCAGACCTAGCAGTTTTCAGCCATACAAGCTGGTCGGGCGCAGGGTTGGGATGTGCCAGGCCGAGCTTCCTCCCTGCGCTGTGAGCCTGTGAAGACCTTTGGGCACAGGATGGAGGGCAGTGCCTGCCCAGCTCTGGCAGGCCCTGAGCATGGGAATAGGAGCATCTCCCGGTCGGTCTCATCCAGGCCCATCCTGTGTCTCTTTTGTGCTCAGGGCTCAGGTGGGCACCCTCCTGCCTGGCGGTGGTGGGAAGCCTCGAGTCTCCGTGATCCTGAGTCCTCCGGGCTCTGCCAGCCAGATGTTCCCGGGCAAGAAGAAGCAGAACCTTTTATTCTGCGTCTGCGTGTGTTTTGCTTGGGGCATAAAAATCATTTTTCCCTCCTCGGAGAGTTGTTCCCAATTACAATTATGCCGCTGCTACAAACACTTCAAATGAGTGGAAATCTTGGGTTATTAGTTTATCTTTCAGCATGTTGGGGTTGGTCCAATCTGAGGTTACAGATCTCTCAGGATCCTTGAGGGACTTCAGAAGCAACTCGGATCCCTGCTGGGGGCTGGGCTGGTGGCATGTGGACCTGCCCACTGTAGGAGTGGGGGGACATGTGTGTCACAGCTGTGTCCAGTACCCAGTTGTGTCCTGTCCTGCTCTGTTCTTTCTGCAGGTGACCCAGACTGTGATCTGTCCTTCCTCTGTCCCAGCTTCTGTGCCTGGTACTGATTCCAGTACCAGGAAGAATCTGTGTGTGGAGACGTCTGTTCCGTGGCTGAAGTTGGGATGCGGAGTCCTCTCTGGAGACCTAGCATAGCCCATGGTCTTGGTACTCTCATTTACTGTGGGGCTATGATACCACTACTGACTACAAAGGGAAACTGAGGCAGAGAAGCCAGGAGGGTTCTCCAGGCCCTGTCTAGCAGGCACCAGGTGGCAGGGCCCAAACGGCATACAGCCTGTGGCTCCTGCTGGCCGAGTCTCTTCAGCCTCCTCTCATCCCTAGATCACACAGACACCAGACTGTCTGGGCATGTTCTGGCCCCTATGGGTGGGAGAGGCAGAGCCTCCAGGCAGTAACCTGGTCAGACCCTTGGTCCTAGCCCTGACAGTTCTCTGTGTCCTATGTCCTGTCCAACCACACTCATGGCTCGGACCCACCACCTCACGTTACCCAAGGCTTTAACCCACACCTTTGCTGGTTCTCTAAGGTGCAGGGGATGCTGCAGTGAGTTGGGCCAACACCACACTGGGCAGACCGAGGGACAGAGCATGGATATTGAGTGGCTCTGCTAGACCTGGTGCCCATGGAAGCCGGGCCAGGTCTGCCCCTCAGCAGTTTCCACCTGTGTCCTGGCATGAGAGGAGGCTGAAGAGACTCGGCCAGGAGGAACCACAGGCTGTACCCCGTGTGGGCCCTGCCAGCTGCCGCCCACAGATCCCAGAGCCTGGCGTGCCCACGATCTAATTCAGGATGAATTTAAACCAGAGCCTGGGGCACGAGATGGGTTGGGATGATAGGCACTGGCATGGCCCATGTGGTTTGGATCAGGGAAACCGCAGGGCGGATGAGTGCTGGGGTGAAGCAGATGGTGCCCACGTGGGCGCTGAGGACACCAGGCCCCACTGGGCTCCCCAGAAGGCTCGCACTACACCCTGGGCAGGGGCCTGCTCACAGGGGCTCCAAGCACAACTCCGCACCCCAGCTTGTCAACTTTCTGCATTTCTGCTCTGCACTTTGAGAGAGACAGGCTGTAAAAGATAGGTTTGTACCAGACACGCACCCAACATGCATGTACATGCATGTACCAACACAGATATACATACACAAATGCACACAGATGCATGTGAAGATACATGCACCAACATAGGCACACAAGATGCATATACATGCCAACACAGATACATGCACAGTGTGGTGGACACAAGCATGTACACATGTACACACGGAACCAACACACATGCAACAATACACACGCACACAAATACACACAACACATATATGTATAAACAAATGCATTCAGATACATGCACACAGACACACTGCAGATGGACACACCTGCATGTAGACACAGGTGCAACACATGCACTAACACAGACACACAAAGCACTAACAAATACAGATGTAACAAGACACACATGCACACATGTATAACAGTACACACAATGTACATACATAGCCAACACGCCCCTGTTGAGGGTCTCCCAGAGACTGGGCATCTTGGAAAGCAGCAGCCCTGCCCTCCCTTGTACTCTCCTCTCTCTCCCCTCCCCTCCTTTGTTCCCTTCCCCTTCTCTCCCCTCCCTCTTCCTCATCTTCACCCCCTTCTCTTTTTTAGGATAGGGAAGGATGTTTGGGGCATGTCTGCACCTGTCCCGAGTACTGTCTGCACTCCTTCTTCAAGCACCCCTGGATGCTCACCCCCAGACTCACCTTTAGGTCTTGCACTGAGATGTGGTCCCAGCAGCTGAATTTCCATTGGGCCCCAAACATGGAAAGAAACTCCCCAGAGCATAAGTGAGCCCTGGACTGACTGCCCCTGAGATTCTCTATGCTCCTGGCAGCTAATGCCACAGACACTTGGGTCAGGGGCCACAAGGTCACACAGCAGGTAGTGTGGATGAACATGACTGAATGGACACACATCACGTTGAGACATGCACTGTCACAGGTTAACACAGCACATATGGGTGGACTCATGAAGTCACACAGACATAATGACTCAGGTGCAGAAGTCTATTCGTATGCATGAAGACTCACATGCAGAAGCCCCTGCACATACATGAAGACCATTACTAGTATACACATGCTGTCATGCTATCATGCTGACATGCCGCCCACAGCTCTCTATGCTCACACACACAGTCATGCTTTCACACACCACCACACGATGTCACATGCTGTCACGATGTCTCATGCCACCCAATACTGTCTGTCACACACCATCCCATACACTCAGAGTGGTACCCATTTCCCCCCACCCTGGACCTGCCGAACAGATGCTGTGAGCTGGACAGGCACCAGAACACAGGGCTCAGCTTTATGGGTTTGGCCCATGGTCCCCCCTCAGGAACTCAAGGTCACTGAGGATAACACTTCTCTCGTAGCTACATGTGGTCCTCACGTCACTGACACATAGGGCTTGTCCCCTGCCAACACATGGGGTTTCTCCATCAGCCTGCTGGATGCCTGCAAGTGGAGAAAAGAGATGAAGAGATGAAGAGATGGAGAAGGTGCATCAGTGATGCTGTGGGAACAGCCAGAAGTTTCTGGAAACTTTGTCTATCAGACACTCTGCTGCTTTTCTTCCTGCATCCTACAGCAGCTTCCTGAAGGCTCCCATGTATGTGCTCAGCCTTAAGGCTCCTGTGTTTGTGTTCTGCCTCTCCTGAGATGTCCCTCTCGTGGGACGGCCTCCAGGAGATGCTGCCCTCGGCTGTGATGTAGCTGTGGTGTGGTCATGGGTAGCTGCAGGCTGGCGTGTCCTGCCCACCTGGAATCTGACTCTTGGGGAACATAGCAAGGCCTCTGCCCATTGCAGGAAAAGGAAGGGTGCAAGGACTAAAGCTGAGGGGAAGCCTAGCCAGCTAGAAGCAGGGAAGTGGAGGTTTGGGGGACAGAGGTGCTAAACCCCTCCTGGAGGAAGTTGGGACTCTCGGGCTGAGCATAGGGAGCACCCAGAAACCTGCTCGGACAGAGCTGACAGCAGAGCCCTGGGGCTCTCCTCCGTTCTCATGTGTGGCCTTGGGGCCCTGGAAGAAAGAGGGGGGACATGGGGGCAAGGGTCCCACCCAGTTTTGGGGAGAGCAACTTGCTGGCTGGGGTTCATATGCCAGATGTAACCTCCATCACTCAACAACAACAAAAAAACAGCAAAAAGAGAGAAAACATTGTTTATGAAAATCGTGATTCATTTACCCCAAAATTGTTCCATATTAATGATTTACAAAGAACCAGATAAACAGATTCGCATATTAAAACATTTAAAAAATGTGTAAATTCCAATGGGCCCATGCTGCCTGCCTGTCTCTGGCCTGTTTCCCATTTGCTTCGAAGTCTGAGCTCTGCCCTCCCCCATTACTCCCATCCCATCCCAGCAGGTTTGTTTACGGGAGTTTCAAACAATGACCAGGAGAAGCAAATGGGTTGCAGCTTGGGCCTGCTCGAAGATTTTATGAAAGCGAGTTTCTGCTGTGCCAATGTCTATGGCTCTGACAAGATCCTGCAGGGATGGGGACCACCTTGCTTTTGGTGCTCCAGCCATGAGGCTCATTAGGAAGAAACAAAGGTTTCTGGGTTTCTGGCCGTTCTTTGCAGGGGATCTGCTCGTGCAGAGACTGCCAAGAAATGTCCAGGACTCTGGACTCTCTTCCTTTCTCTGACTCTCAAGTGCCCCAGAGCCCAGGGTTAGATTAGCCACAAGCTGAGCACATTTGCAAGGCACTGGTCCCCGCAGAGCCTGCCCCATCGCCATGTGAGTGCATCTCCTCCACCCCATCCTCTCCTGCCTACTTGACCCACTGCTGACCTCTGTGGCCTCATTCTGGGAACTGGCCCAGCTAGGGGTTCTCTGCTGGGTCTCTCTGAGCCCCTTCCCTTTGGTCCTTCCTTTCCCTCTCGGGTGCCTGTGGCCTCCACGGTGTTCGGGAAACAGCCGTAGACACACGGGCCGTGCCTGTGATTGAACGATCTCTGCAGTGCCAGCGGCCAGAGGCCAGTACGCACCGCTCATCCTTTATTCCCGCTTCTTCCCAGCCCAGGTACCCAGGAATGACCTATTTTGTCCCACAGTTTGGACAAATGGGATCATTAAATGGAGTTGTTTTTTTTTTTTTTCCTCAAGTGTCACTAAGTGCTTTGAGCTAAAAAGAAAATCATGGGAGTATATTACAAAGCTCACAACGGGTGCCGGGATGTGCTGTTTAAAGGAGTGGTCCAGGGGCAGGGGCTTGCATGCAGCACCCTGGGGAAGCCCAGAGTGGACCGGTAGATGGACAGACACGATTCACACAGCCTGCCTTGGCCTCTGCCAGCAGAGTTCTGAGGTCAACTGTCTCGGATCACCCAAGAAGCAGAGGGAAATTATTCAGAAGCAGCAAATGTCTTGAGAAACCAAGTAGATGGCAGTGGAGGAGCAGCTGTTTCTACATAGACTCATGCAGCTTCTCCCGCGTTTGCTTCTTTGTTCTTAACCTACAAAGATATTTTTCTTCCTTCCTTTGATTTTAAAAATAGAGCAAAGGCCATGCAAAGCGCCCGAGGATGCATGCAAGAGAATGGGGAGGGGGCGCGTACCTGCATATGAGCCACTGCGATGTGATCACCCGGCACCAGAACAAATTCAGAATTAGTCTCCCACTAACAGTTCCCTTTTAAGCAGAATAAACATCATCAAGTTAAATGTTGGAGCACCTGAAAATATTGAAGAACAAAACCAA